>NC_133328.1:569939680-570239680 GCF_042186555.1 Aquarana catesbeiana
ACGTCCTCTTCCGTGTTAGGTATGGAGCTGAGTGTGGAGAAGATGGCCCCCACTCGGCTCCATACAATTGCATGGCAGAAGCAACGTCATTCGCCCATAGCTCTTTTTTTTTTTTTTTTTAAACGACTTTTTTTTATAATTTTTTATTGCATTTTAGTGTCTTTTTGACCCCACATGTCATGTTTAAGAGGTCCTGTCATGCTTTTTTTCTATTACAAGGGATGCTTACATTCCTTGTAATAGGAATAAAAGTGACACAATTTTTTTTTTACCCCTTTCCCGACCGGCTCCTGTAGATATACGTCGGCAGAATGGCACGGCTGCGCAAAGTAATGTACCCGTACGTTACTTTGAATTTGCCGCCGTGTGTGCACGCGCGCGCCTGCTGTGAGCTCCGTGAGTCAGGTCGTGGGTCCCGCGGACGCGATCGCCGCGGGAATACCCGCGATCGCCTCACGAAGAGGACGAACGGAGAGATGCTGATGTAAACAAGCATCTCCCTGTTCTGCCTAGTGACAGTGTCACTGATCTCTGCTCCCTGTCATCGGGAGCAGAGATCAGTGACGTGTCACACACAGCCCATCCCCCCAACAGTTAGAACACATCCCTAGTACTGACTTAACCCCTCCCCGCCACCTAGTGGTTAACCCCTTCATTGCATTTTTATAGCACTGATTGCTGTATAAATGACAATGGTTCCAAAAATGTGTCAAAAATGTCCGACATGTCCACCATAATGTCGCAGTCACAATAAAGATCAATGATCGCCGCCATTATTACCGTAGTAAAAAAAAAAATTATTAATAAAAATGCCATAAAACTATCCCCTATTTTGTAAACGCTATAACTTTTGTGCAAACCAATCAATAAACACTTATTGCAACTTTTTTTAACCAAAAATATGTAGAAGAATACATATCGGCCTAAACTGAGGAAAAAAAACGTTTTTTTAAATATTTTTTGGGGATATTTATTATAGCAGAAAGTAAAAAATAATGTGTTTTTTTCAAAATTGTCGCTATTTTTTTGTTTATAGCGCAAAAAATAAAAACCACGGAGGCGATCAAATACCACCAAAAGAAAGCTCTATTTGTGGGAAAAAAAGGACGTAAATTTTGTTTGGAAGCCACGTCGCACGACTGCGCAATTGTCAGTTAAAGCGACGCAGTGCCGAATAGCAAAAAACGCACTGGTCAGGAAGGGGGTAGATTCTTCCGGGGCTGAAGTGGTTAAAAGAACAGTGTAAAATGAAAAAATAAAAAAGTAAAATAAATAAGAAAAAACGCACCCCGTCCTGCCGAGCTTGCATGCAGAAGCAAACGTATATGTGAGTAGCGCCCGCATATGAAAACGGCGTTCAAACCCCACATGTGAGGCATCACCGCGATCGATAGAGCAATAGCAATAATTCTAGCCCTAGACCTCCTCTGTAACTCAAAACATGCAACCTGTAGAATTTTTTAAATGTCGCATATGGAGAATTTTAAGGATAAAAGTTTGTCGCCATTCCACGAGCGGGCGCAATTTTGAAGCGTGACATGTTGGGCATCAATTTACTCGGCGTAACATCATCTTTCACAATATAAAAAAAAATTGGGCCAATTTTACTGTTGTCTTATTTTTTAATTCAAAAAGTTTATTTTTTAAAAAAAAAGTGCGCTTATAAGACCGCTGCACAAATACGGTGTGACAGAAAGTATTGCAACGACCGCCATTTTTATTCTCTAGGGTGTTAGAAAAAAAAATATATATAATATTTGGGGGTTCTAAGTAGTTTTCTAGCAAAACAAAATTATTTTAACTTGTAAACAACAAGTCTGAAAAATAGGACTGGTCTTAAAGTGGTTAATGGGGTTGAGATCAGATGACTGACTCGGCCATTGCAGAATATTCCTCTTCTTTTCCTTCAAACGTTCCTGAGTTGCTTTTGGAGTGTGCTTTCGATCATTGTCCATCTGTACTGTGAAGCGCCGTCCAATCAACTTTGCTGCATTTGGCTGAATCTGGTCTGACAGTATATCTCTAAACACTGCACAATTCATCCGGCTGCTTTTGTCTCATCATCAATAAACACCAATGATCCAGTGCCACTGGAAGCCATGCATGCCTATGCCATCACACTGCCTCCACCATGTTTTACAGATGACGTTGTGTGTTTTGGATCATGAGCTGTTCCAAGCCTTCTCACACTTTTTTCTTCCCGTCATTCTGGTACAGATTAATCTTAGTTTCATCCGTCAAAAGAATGCTTTTCCAGAACTGGTTTAGCATTTTTAGATGCTTTTTGGCAAAGTCTAATCTGGCTTTTCTATTCTTCAGGCTTATGAATGGTTTGTGCCTTGTGGTGAACCCTCTGTATTTGCCCTTGTGAAGTCTTCTCTTAGTTGTAGTCTTTGACAATAATACACCCACCTCCTAGAGAGTGTCCTTCACTTGTCCAGATGTTGTGAAAGGGTTTTTCTTTACTATAAAGAGGATCCTGCAATCATCAACCACGGTTGTCTCCCCTGGATATCCAGGCTTTTTTAGCTCACCGGTGTGTTCTTCTTTCCTCAGAATGTACCAAACTGTTGATGTGGCCACTTCTAATGTTGCTGCTATCTCTCTGATGGATTTGTTTTGTTTTTGAAGCCTTACAATGGTCCATTTCACTTGCATGGACAGCTCCTTTGAACGCATGATGTAGGTTCACAGCAATAGATTCCAAATGCAAATACCACACTAAGGCTGGGTTCACACCTATGCGAACTGGATGCGGGTTTCCCTGCATCCAATTGGTAGCAGGAGAACGTGACCGGTTCACATATCTCTGGGGCGGCACTGCTCAGAAACACTGTACGTATTTAGATCCATTTCAGGGCTAAATTCAGGCATAGATTCGGCCCCGATTCGTCCCTGAACCGGAGAATAGGGACGCACACAATATTCCTGTGCGACCCGCAGCCAGTTCCAGTGTGAACCGAGCCTTAGAATCAACTCCAAACCTTCTATCTGCTTAATTGATGAAGAAATAAACAAGGAGTAGCCCACACCTGCCCATGAAACAGCTTTTGATTCAATTGTCCAATTACTTTTGGTCCCTTGAAAAAGGGTGGAGGGGTGGCTATTCTTCAGAGCTGTAATTCCTAAACCCTTCCTCCGATTTGGATGTACATACCCTCTTAAACCTGAGAGTGTAAAATTTTAGCCCTTATCCATTATATAACCATAGCTTGAAAATACCTGAAAAAAAATTGTGCCTGTGTCCAAATATATATTGACCTAACTGTACATTATATATAACACTACTATGCAAAAGTTTTAGGCAGGTGTGAAAATATGCCGTGTTAAATAGCCTTCGGGTCTAATATAGAAATTAAGGGGAACTCTGCGCCAAATTAAAAAATAAATGGCGTAGGGGTCCCCCTCAAAATCCATACCCTTCAAAAATGTCCCACGATGCTCCTGAAAAAAACGGCCATTTAAAAAAAAAAAATTTTTATTGATACATGTCCGCTGGGGCAGGACCCAGGTCCCCAAACACTTTTTATGACAATAACTTGCATATATAAGCCTTTAAAATTAACACTTTTAATTTTTCATGTTAATGTCCCATAGACTTTAACGGTGTTCTGGCGGCTTTCGAATTTGCCCTGAACACCACATATTGTTCGGTGTTCGCAGAACATCCGAACAACCAAAGTTCGGTCTGAACTTATGCTCGGGCGGAACCGTTCGCCCAACCCTATTTGGGTTGGATGGAAGTGGATCCATCAGAATCTCTGCATTATAACATAACAAATTAATCTGAATCTTCCAAAATAATTTCTGAATATATGAAGGCCGCTTTCACACTGGGGTGGGAGGTGCGTCGGCGGTAAAGCGCCTCTATTATTAGGTATTTACCCCCCCGCTAGCAGCCGAGAAAGGGTTAAAAAAAACACTGAGGCGCTTTGCCGGCTGCCCCATTGATTTCACCGCTCCGAAGATGCTGCTAGCAGGACTTTTTTTCCCGTCCTGCTAGCGGACCGCTCCATTGGAGACACAGCAGCAGCTGTTTCGGGTTGGTTTGCAGGTGCTATTTTTAGCGCAATAGCGCCTGCAAACCGCCCCAGTGTGAAAGGGGTCTAACTGATTCAGAAGAACGAATATACAAAACAAATTCCAAAAACAAATCGTTCTAACCAGGAATATAATAAAACAACACAGTGGGTGCAGCGCTAATATTGATATAAAATACAATATGAAATCCTTATGGTAATAAAAATGATAAAGTAATCAACAAATTAGTGATACATGCAATAGTGAGTGAAACCAAAAACCACTACGTTGAAAAATGAAAAAAAAGGGAAAACTAAAGCAATGTCCCATAGTGATCAAATAAGAAAATCCAATATATTGAGCCTCCAGAGGAGAGAAGATGAATTGCAGGAAACAAAAGCTGTGACACCAATCTTCCCAAAGCAAACGCGTGTTCAGGTCAACACCCAAAAGTGGGGTAGCTTGCTTACCAAAAAGACATGACTGCTGCTAACAGTCTCACCCAGCACAGGGAATTTATAGGTCTCCCCAAAACTTAAGGTCATCCGGACCAGCCGATCTTCTAATGTTGCTCAAAGATAAAAGATAGAAACTCCCATAGTGCAGTATGTCAATTCAAATACATTTATTAAAAAAAGATTTGCACTTACAGGAACGAAGTGTCATCATAAGCGGTTGTGTCACATAAAAGCCGCGGTGTCTCTATTCACTTCTCCCTATTTCCTAGAGCGTTCTTCTCACCACCGTCGCAGAAGGCTAGCGTGATGATGTCACTGTCGGAGGCTCCACCCTACGCGTTTCATCACGAGTGGACGTCTTCTGGGGATTGGCCGTCCACTCGTGATGAAACGTGTAGGGTGGAGCCTCAGACGGTGACGTCATCACTCTAGCCTTCCGCGACGGTGGTGAGACAAACGCTATATTGGATTTTCTTATTTGATCACTATGGGACATTGCTTTAGTTTTCCCTTTTTTTCTTTTTTGAATGTTTTTTTCTTTTTTGAACGTAGTGGTTTTTGGTTTCACTCACTATTATATGTATCACTAATTCGTTGACTACTTTATAATTTTTATTACCATAAGGATTTCATATTTTATTTTATATCAATATTAGCGCTGCAACCACTGTGTTGTTTATTCTATTGGAAGTTTTTTGGTATTGAACTTAGGTGCTGGCTGCTTTACACTTATTATATTTTCATCATTTATTTTTTACTGAGTTTTTATCTAGTGCGTTGACCTTAGGGTCTTTTTTTCTGATATGATAAAACAAAATGATAAACTTAACAAATGAATCCAAAACTAAATTAAACAAATGTTTCCGTTGTGCACATCTAATTGTCATCAAGAGTGTTCCCTTGGGACTACATGTCCCATCATTTATTGTGCATGAAATGCATGCCCCTTCATTGCAAAACTGTGGCTGATATGAGGACTTTGCCTGTGACATCAAACAGAAGAACGGTCTTTGCTCCTCCCATGAAATTGATGGACATTGACTTGGGAGGAGGAGCAGAGGTGTGCTTTCTATGGGTTGTCCTCTTGGGCTGCTTATGTATGTCGGTGCAGGCAGTGTCCATGATTTAGCCTTATTACGGAAGCATGCATTAATGGGTGGCTCCATAGGACCATGCTTTGAAAAGAAGCCTCTCAAAAACAGGAGAAAAAAGGGGGGGCAGCGATTATGGGACTGGTTGAACAAGGAAGAAAGGAATGCTTTAAAAAGAGGGAGAATCAGAATATAATTTAAGTGTGGACCTGCTCTGCTAAAATATATAAAAAAAAATAAAAATAATAATATCACTTTAATTCATCCAGTGTACTGGTATCCAGTGCACTATATTTCTCCTACGGTTTTCTTGGCACACAGCAAATATATAACAGGCAGATACAGTAAGCTTTTTAGCTTGAAACTATACTTTAAATCAGTTCATATTTGCAATTAGTGTTATCTCCCCAGGACTAGGCGGAAATGTTCCACACAAACCTGGCCAATAGATTACACTTAACTTAAGTGCGGCAATCTCAGAAATGTACCTGAAGAAGAGGTAGTCGCAGGATGAGTCCCATTTGTAGTCATCAAATGACAAAACACTGAAATCACAGCTGGTACAGCGCAGCTGGCTACAAGCCCTACAGCAGGAAAAAAAAAGAAAAAAAAGAAAGTTTTTGAGCTAAAGTAGATCTTGGATGAAAAATGCATAAAAGAGAACACATTAAAGTACAATAAACCTACAAAGATATCATACATGAAAAGCCTGCACCTATGGCTGTAAGTACCTACAGACATCTCAGGAGGCAGCTTAGAGGCTCTAAATTTCAGGACATTAAATTATGCAAGACTCAACTTCAGTTTTAAAAGTTACGCTCTATCGCCTCATCTTGCACCTCTTTTTTCATCGGCTAAGACTGTCCATTACATTAGGGAAAACAAAAAATGACGTGTGATTTCTTAGAAGGGGTATGCCAGAGCTAAAGTCAATATTTCCATTGGTCATTGGACACCCAGGGAGGACTATCCAAAGGTACATGCAGATATGTGCTGCTTCTCATGCTACCAATTTAGAAAATTAACGTATAGCTGAAGGCAAAACTTTTTCTCCGCCCCGGGCTCATCCTCTCAGGATAGTGAATATATTATAAAAGAAAGACCAATACCCCACCCCCAGCATTCTCCTTTTTTTCCTCATACCTCATGGATGGTGGTGTGTGTGTCCTTGCCTCCGCCTTGTGCAGGTTCCGTCTGGGTTCTGAGCCTCTCCCAGACGCAGTCCTCATCCTTGGGCTGCTAAAAGCGCTAATAAGGTGGGGAGCCCCTTCTGAGGAACTTTTGGGGCCGCAGCAGTCTCCTAAATCGGAGCAGTTGGTCTGCAGATGGATTATGGCTAGTACCATGCTGGGGTGCAGGTAAGGCAGCATACCTGTTTAGCTTTATTTTGTGTCACTTCGTATTCCTTATGTCTTTCAATTCTAATGCCCCGTACACACGGTCGGACTTTGTTCGGACATTCCGACAACAAAATCCTAGGATTTTTTCCGACGCATGTTGGCTCAAACTTGTCTTGCATACACACGGTCACACAAAGTTGTCGGAAAATCCGATCGTTCTAAACGCGGTGACGTAAAACACGTACGTCAGGACTATAAACGGGGCAGTGGCCAATAGCTTTCATCTCTTTATTTATTCTGAGCATGCGTGGCACTTTGTGCGTCGGATTATCCCGACAACAAATTTTGTTGTCGGAAAATTTTATATCCTGCTCTCAAACTTTGTGTGTCGGAAAATTCGATGGAAAATGTGTGATGGAGCCTACACACGGTCGGAATTTCCGACAACAAGGTCCTATCACACATTTTCCGTCGGAAAATCCGATCGTGTGTACGGGGCATCAGAGTGTATGGGGAGTTTGTGGCGTCCTTGGGAATCGGCGGCAAGTGGCGCATGCGATAGCGGTGAGGACTCCGGCGCCATCTTTCTTGAGGAAATCCGCTTAGGCTGTTGCCCTCACTATAGAGGATGGCTGGGGGGCTGACATTAGGCTATGTCCATGACTCCTTCCCTCCCCTGGTCCTATTTAAGAAGCAGGGGAGTTTAGTATGGTGGCCTGCTTTGGTGCAGAAGGTTGTCTGTGCTGAGTGCTCCTGTATGATCGCAGTCCATGTTCTCTGGTAGGTAAAAAAAAAAATAGGGGATAATTTTGTTTTTTTTCTTTTGTGTCTGTACTTGCAAAGGTAAAAGAGGGGAGGGAAAGGGGAAAATAGGGAAAAATATTTTGTTTAGCATATTTTTGTTTTTAATTTTGGATGGAGTTTGGAGTCAGAAATGGTGTATAGCTGAAATCTTACTTTTCTTTTTCTTCTTTTTTTTTTTTTTCTCCCCCTCTTTTTTCTCTTTTATTTGTTTGTCACTAATGTTTTTTCCTCTCATAAGCTGCTACTGCCTGCCCCCACAGCAATGAGTCAGCCGCCTTTAGATCAAGATCCTCGTTTCTCTAGGTAAGGACATGCACTTCAGTTCCTGGGGAAAAAAGAAAAAAAAAAAAAAAGGAAGAAAATGTATTTTTTTTGTTTGTTTGTTAGAAAAAGAGTGCTTTTACGCTGCTACCTTTTGTTTCAGCCCTATACGCCAAGATAAGTCTAACAGGACTTCTGGCCACCATGGAGGTCATTACCATCCAAGCCATGAACGCAGTCGACTGTCTAGATCATGACGTCATTCGGATGACAGATCTTCTTCCAAGAGACATCGATCGACAAATTCTCCTAGACGAGAAGGTCCAAAAAAGTGCCGGGCTTGTGGTGCTGTCCCTATGGCGGATAAACTGGTCTGCAAGGATTGTTTTCGAAGCTATGCTGCTCAAGGGGAGGCTGAAGCTCAGCAAGTTACAGACTTGATCAAAAAAGTCGTTAAGGACTCACTTGCAGAACTAGTGGGAACAACGCTTCCCCAGCAGATTGCGACAGGTGAGCAGGAGGAGACGGCAGATGTAGTGCTCCCAGGTCCCTCTGCCACCGGTTCTGGTCGGTCCACAGCAGTACCACCTCCTACGACTGGTGGGGACAAGGAGGTGTTGGAAGAATCAGTGGATGAGACTGACCCATCGGTGTTCAGTTTTTCTTTAGTCCAGCCGTTTGTGTCAGCTGTGAAGCATGCTATAGGTTGGGAGGAGGTCGAAAAACCTCCTAAAAAGTCGAGGTCCTATTTTCCCTTTTTGAAGAAAAGACTTTCCTTTTTCCCGCTTATGGAGGAAGTGAAAGACCTCAATATTATTATTCACGATATATATATATATATATAGCGCCAATAGTTTACGCAGCACTTTACAATGTAGAGGGGGGGCAGCACAATTACAGTACAGTTCAATACCGAAGGGACAGGAGGGCCCTCATCTTGGATAAATGGAAAAAGACTGAGAAACGTTTTTCCTTAAACCGGTTGCATAAACTTTACCCTTTAGCTGAATCAGACTCAGCTCTTTTGGACACCTCCCTGGTGGTTGACGCCGCAGTAGTTCGCCTAGCCATGGGCGCATTAATTCAGACCCTAAGAAGGCCTACCAGTCGGCTGGAGGCGCCTGCAGACCAGCAGTGGCATTAACATCAGTCTCAAACGCTATTAGGGTCTGGACGGAGAACAAAGATGGCCATACGATAAGGCGTCCCAAAAGATGATATCATTAAAGCACTGGAAGAGCTCAAGATGTCAGCTAATTTTGTGGGGGAAGCGGCCATCGATGCAATAAGATTTTCAGCTACTGCCATGCTGCATACAATTATGGCCAAACGGGCCTTGTGGCTAAAGCCATGGGTGGCTGATGCAGCCTCTAAACAGAATTGGTGCAGGATCCCCTTTGATGGAAAGGTACTATTTGGGGATAGACTTGAAATAGCGATCTCCCGGGTAACAGGGGGAAAGTCAGGTTTACCCCCTCAAGACAAGAGGATGGGAAGGGCTCGAGTTTTTTCCTCCAAGTTCCAGGAATAGGAATTTCTCTCAGTTCCGTCAAAATAGAGATTCTAAAAGGAACTGGAGAAGCACTCAAGATACCTTCTTAAAATCTAATAAACAGAGAAATATTCCCAACTCCAAGGACGGAGCGAAAACCTTTTGACAAGAGGTCACCCCAGGGGATCCCGGTCGGGGCCAGACTAAGTCACTTCTCCGGGGTGTGGGCCAGCCACTGCAAGGATCCTTGGGTGGTATCCACCGTCCGTTTCGGACAATTTTGGATATTCTCAAAGCATCCTCCGCAAGATTCATTTGCTCTAACCAGAATTCCGCAGAAAGCAGAGGTACTGCAAAATTTTCTACCCCTATTACAGGTCCAACAAGCAGTAGTCCCTGTCCCTCCCTCCGAGAGGTTCACAGGGTTTTATTCAACCCTTTTTCTGATCCCCAAAAAGAATGGGGATTGGAGGCCGGTGGTGGATTTAAAGCGTCTGAATCATTTCATTCATCTAGACACCTTCAAGATGGAATCCTTGCAAACGATCATCCAGATGGTACAACCGGGAGATTGGATGATCTCAGTGGATCTCCAAGATGCCTACTACCACGTGCCCTTCATTCCTGCCTTCCAAAAATATCTAAGGGTGGCAGTAGGGCACACGCATCTTCAGTTCCAGTGTCTCCCCTTTGGCCTCTACACCTCACCGAGGATATTTTTGAAGATCCTAATTGCAGTTCGAGCCCCCCCCCCCCCCCAAGGGAGAGAAGGCTGAGAGTTTTTCCTTATCTAGACAACATCTTCTTACTAGCTCTCAGCCCGGAACAACTTCTGGAGCACAAGAAGATCTTGCTGTCCACCATAGCAAAATTTGGGTGGCTAGTAAATGGGGGAAGGAGTCTTCTTACACCAACCCAGACAATGATCTACCTGAGAGCCTTGTTCGACACTTTGACCGGGACAGTAAAAAAGAAAGTGGAGGCTATTTCCCAGAGGATGATCAAGGTCAGATCACTGTCCCACCTAGCTGCGTCAGGTTGCCTGAGTTTAATCGGGATTATGTCATCTTGCATCCTGATGCTGCCTTGGGCCCATTGGCACCTAAGGTTTTTAAGTAGGCTTCTTGTCGCAGTGGAAGAAACAGTTATTGCATCAGCGGATATTCATCTCGATCCCCATGAAGAGGAGTCTTCTTTGGTGGACGAAGAAAGATCGGATCTCGAAGCCACGGTATCTGCAGTGCCACTCTTGGTCCATACTTACTACCGATGCAAGTTCAAGAGGCTGGGGAGCACACTGCCATCATCTAGAGGTGCAAGGGAAGTTGGACTTTCCCATGACGGAAATAGTCTTGAACGTCCTGGAAATACGGGCAGCCTATCTAGCCCTAGTGAGTCTGGGGGACCATCTACTACAAAAACCGGTCTTGTTACGCTTGGACAACAGAGCGGCAGTGGCATATATCCAGTGACAGGGGGGAACCCACAGCATCTCATTGTTGAAGGAAGTGGAGCCCATTATGTTGTGGGCAGAGAGAAACTTGCTGGAGCTCAAGGCAGTTTACCTTCCGGGCTGCCTGAACGAGAAGGCGGATCATCTCTCCCGGAACTTTCAAGACAGAAGCGAATGGTCCCTTCACCCTTCAATATTCAGTTGGATCATGGGACTCCAGAATCCTCCAGAAATCGATCTCTTCGCCTCAGCAGAGAATGCCAAATTGCCAAGGTTCCTTACACGTCTGCCTCATCCCCGGGCAGAGTCAGTGGATGCCCTTTTGAGTTTGTGGCAGTGCAGGACAGCTTATGCATTCCCCCCAACCTTTAATTTCAAGATTTCTCCTCAGATTACTGAACAAGTCAATCAGTGTGGTGGCAATCCTCCCATACTGACCGAGGAGGCCATGGTTTCCTTGGGCAATGCACCTCAGCACTTGTCATCCTGTCAAGATTCCGATCTTACCTCAGCTTCTCACTCAAGGGAGATTTGTGCACCCAGGACCTCACAAACTAAATCTTCATGTTTGGATGTTGAAAGGCAAAAATTCCAATCTCTGGGTTGCTCATCGGAAGTGATCTCTACACTGCTAAAGGCCAGAAAGCGATCCACAAATGGTGTATACACCAAGATCTGGAACAAATTCAAATTGTTTGCAGCCGGCAGGTGTTCGGACCCTGCGGTCCCTTCCTCCTCGCTGCTCTTAGACTTCCTTTAAGCAGGCCTGAACCTTGGTCTCAGTCTAAGTTCTCTGAAAGTTCAGGTGGCAGCCATTTCAGCAGCCACACAAAAGAGATGGGCAGAAGATGTTCTTATCATCCAATTCCTCAGAGCAATTAAGAAAATTAGGCCACCAGTAAAGCGTGCTTTTCCTGCTTGGGATCTGTCCGTGGTATTGGACTCTCTGACAACTCATCCTTTTGCCCCATCATAATCTGCTACATTATGGAACCTGACGCTCAAGACTGCCTTTTTGATTGCAGTGACTTCAGGGAAGAGAGCTTCGGAACTACAAGCATTAGGAGCAGAGGATGAGCATATATCCTTCTTCCCAGACAGAGTGGAGCTTCGGACAGTTCAAGGATTTGTGCCTAAAGTGTCTTCCCGATCCACTCTCACAGAGGCTTGGGCTCTACCTACCTTTCCAGAGCCACAGTCAGGGTCATTACATGAACTAGACGTGTCCAGAGTTCTAAGATTTTACCTTCAGGCCACAGCATCCTTCAGGGCATCAAAAAGACTATTCGTTCTACCTTGGGGCAAGAATAGAGGAAAGGAAGCAGCCTCAAGAACGATTGCCTCCTGGATTTGCAAACTAATTCAAAGAACGTATAGGGCTAGAGAATTGGAGCTGCTGGCCTGCAGGCCCACTCAACAAGGGCAGTTTCTTCGTCTTGGGCGGCAAGGGCAAATGTCTCTCTTGAAATGTTTTGCAGAGCAGCTTCCTGGTCTTCTTCAAGCACATTCATGCTACATTATAGAATTAAGCCAGGAGCACTCACTTCAGTGGAGTTCAGAAGAAGGGCAATTGAATCAACTCTGACTGTTACTTAATAAAATTTCTTTATGAGCATTACCCACCCAGTTTTTCAGCTATTTATTGTATCACAGATTTACTGCCATGGAGGCACCAGGAAAACAGAAAATTGTATCATACTTACCATAATTTTCCTTTCCTGGTGCCTATCCATGGCAACATACATGCCCTCCTTTGGTATTCGATATAACAGGAGAATGCTGGGGGGGGGGGGTATTGGTCTTTCTTTTATAATATATTCACTATCCTGAGAGGAGGAGCCCAGGGCGGAGCTTATCACAGGTATGCTTCCATGGATAGGCACCAGGAAAGGAAAATTACAGTAAGTATGATACAATTTTCAGTTTTTGACAGAGTGGAGAGGGATTAGAACCCCTGTCAGGTTTTTATTGCTGTCTGTGCCCCTGTTAGGGAGATTCAACCTCTATATTTGTCTTTTTCACCATTATTATTGAATGTAAAAGAAAATACCAAATTATGGGTTGTCCCCAGAAAAGTAATGAAGGGGATATCTCCCAATGGGAAGACTTGTTCTGTTGACAACAAGGGGTTTGCAGGAGTCTCCAAACTTTTTAAACAAAAGGCTCGTTTGCTGTCCTTCAGACTTTAGGGGGGCCGGACTGTGGCAATTCAAAGTAGAAAATGTCCTGGCAACAGCGGAAGTAAACAATACCCAATCTTTGGTGTAAGGGAGAGGAACTGTGCCCCATCGTTGGTGTCACTGGGAGGAACTGTGCCCCATCATTGGTGTCAGTGGGGGAAATATCGCCCCAAGGGCCAGATTAATGTGAGCAAAGGGCTGCATATGGCCCCCAGGAGACCACTGCATTAGAGGGATTTTCTCTCACTTCTCGTTTTGGTTAGGAGCACGTAAAATGAAGGCCAGTCGGGAGATTTCCTATCCCAGGTAGATATTATATGACGTCCTCCCTGCACAGGGCATGATCTGCGAACTAAGAGATTGGTACATTGATGCTGTGATTATCCCAGGTACCATGTGATTGCTGTTACTAATCAGTGATTACATGCTAAGTAAATATTTGTCATGAATGGCAGCCATTCATGATTCATTATTTACTATTGTGATGCTGTGATTGGTAACAGTGATTACATGGTATACAGGGCCAATCATAGAAGCCCCTGTACCATATGATAGCTGTGACCAATCACAGCATCACAATGGTAAAGTGTAACACAAGAGTCATGAATGAAAGCCATTCATGACAGTTAAAATTATTGCCATTAACCTCCATGCACACTGGGCTTAAAAAAAGCCAGTTCCCTCTGCAGAAAAAAACGCTCACATGTTTTTTTGTACACAGTTTAGGAGAGTTTAGGATTTTTTCCTGCCAGAAACGCATACCAGAAGGTTTTTATTTCCTGCCTCTAAACGCTGAGCTCAAAATATGGCTGTAATTGTCCTAATGTGAATAGTGACATTGGATAACACTGAGCTGCTTCTACAGACAAAACACAAAACTCCTGCAGAATGTATATTTTTTTTTCCATACTGTCATCAATCCTTGTCCTTAATTACCACCACCCACTCAGTGTCCCTAATCACCACTGCACCAGTCACAGTGTCCCTGATCACCACCACACTAGTTAGCACCTTTCACATGGCCAGGTTGGTGGAGCTGCCAGGTTCCTGCGTCAAGAATCTCTGTATTCTTGCTGATGGAATAACCAGATTATGCGAACAGTAGTGATTTAATAGGGCTGGGCGGCCGCTACTGTTCGCATTTACACACAGATCGTTTAGCTGCGGATAGGGACAGATGTCTGAGCGTGGACGCAGTCAGCTCGGTATTATAGTACAGAGTTTCTAAACATGACTGTGCAGTCCTCCAGAGGTTTACCTAGTGTACTCAGTAACAGAACTCATCTGATGAGCCCTTCCCCTGTCTCTGCAATACAAGTCCGTGTACTGAGGGGTGTGACTGTTACTCAGCTATACTAGTAGAGAACACTGGATGGTGAGTGCAGAAAGCAGATTTCTACAGGGAAAATTGTATTTAAGGCATTTCCAAGCAAGAACCAGCCACAAATCAGAACATGCAGTGGTACAGGAGTATGAAGATATTAAAAGGCGTGAAACTTTGGAAGATTTCACACTGAACTGCTGCACTTTGGCACGGCGCAGTATACTTAAAGGAGTTGTAAACCCTCATGTTTTTTCACCTTAATGCATCAAGGTGAATAAACACCTGGCAGTCACCGGCCCCCCAACCCCCCGTTTTACTTACCTGAGCCTTTTCATCTCTTCGGCGGGGACGCTCTGTCTCTCTCTCTCCGCGGGGTCCCAGCTATTGGATAGATTGATAGCAGCGCAGCCATTGGCTCCTGCTTCTGTCAATCAAATCCAATGACGCGGGCGCCGGGGGGCGGGGCCGAGTCCCGTATTCGTGCCCGTGGACGCAAATGCTGGACTCGGGATTGTGCCTGCAAGGTAACCCCCCGGGAGAGCGCTTCTCCTAAGAGGTTATCTGATGTGGGGAGGAGCCGTGAGAGCCGCCCGAGGACACCAGAAGAGGATGTTCAGATCCACTCTGTGCAAAACGAGCTGCACAGTGGAGGGAAGTATGACATGTTTGTTATTTAAAAAAAATAAAAAAACGATCCTTTACAATCACTTTAAGGTTTTTGTGTGGGTTTGCTAAGCTTTCTCATAGACTTCTATTATGTTATGGAGTTTTGGTGAAAGCGCACCAAAAGTCCTGCATGTAGTGTGCCCCGGCTTCACCCCCCTGTGATTTGGGGGGGGGGGGGTTCATGTTTCCCATACTCTAGTATTTCTCAGATGATCCAGCAGTTGATCAGAGTGGCAGTAGACTGCAGGGGATGTAAGTACAGGATCCCTCTAGCAGGGCAAACCTGTACTTTTAACTAGTATGAGAAATGTACAGATTCACTTTTAGAGAGTATTGCACTGCTCCTTACTTTTAACAAAATGACAATGATCCTTTATTATGATTGATGCCAAAAGAGCAATGCAATAAAGACAGTACTGATACTTACAATCAATCATCACATGCTATAATAAGCTCCCTACTAACTTGCATGTAGCTCTCCCAAGGCATGAGAAAAATTGTATAAGTCAGAAGAATTAGCACCAGCCCCCCCAACCCTCAAATCATCCAGTATAAAAATAAAGTAACCTTATAGCATCAATCTTATGCCAATGACAAGCTCCACCCTCTTCCTGTAAAGCTCCGCCTCTTTTCCCACAGTGACACAACTGGAACCAAAACCTGTGATGTCACTACACAGCGTGTGAACGGTTGTTAGGCTGCAAGGCAATCTATCATTAAAAGAAATAATAGCACATTAATTATATGGGCTTGAAAAGGCCAAGCAGGTCTATGGAAATCCCTATGTAGACAGGTCTAAATATTTATGCTGGAAATCTTTATGAGTCATATTATTTATGAGGGCACAACTGCTACTATGGTGTCTTCATTAAACATTATTATTACAGGAAACGATGTATCACCAGCTCTTATTAACAACCTTTTTCATTAACATTTAAGAGGACATCTGAAACAAACACAAGCTCTGATCTCTGCATGGAAGGAGCAAAAGACTGAGCTAATGTAGGAGAAGAAAAATGTTGTAATAGCAAGCATTGTGAATGCTGCAATGGTGCCACCTTCTGGTCATAATAGAATATATAACAAACAAGGCAGGGAGAGAATGACTGGGAATGTTATCAAGGCACTTTAGCTGGTCATAGATGGGCAGATGGCTCACCGAGAGTGCCGAGTGATGAGAAATGTGCCAATTCCCACTCATATCACTAGAAACGAATGTGTACAGATCTCTGTGTTCAAAAAAGTGAAAAGTTGGATTGTTTTTAGACACATGCAATTAGTTTTGTTACAAATTAGTTTTTCAACGAAATTCGACAAATTCGTTAATTCAGAAATATTCAAATTAACGAAAAACCTGTTTGACAAATTTTTCTGAAAATTCGTAAATTCGAAAATAAGAATGAAAATACGAAAACCCAAATATGAAAAAATCCGAAATAATAACTAATAATAATAATAATAACTATTACTAACTATTAAATTATAGGTATTGGAATTTCCTTTAAAATTTGGCGGTTAGTGAACGTAACAAATTTATCCGAAATTATGAATTATCCAAAATAACGAATGCCACATCTAAACAAATGGAACGTAACAAATTATTATTAATATCATTAATAATAATAAAAACGTTTTATTATTATTAATAATTCATTACGTTCCATTCATTTAGATGAGGCATTCGTTATTTTGGATAATTCGTAACTTTGGACAGAGTTTGCATGTTCTCCCTGTGCTTGTGTGGGTTTCCTCTGGGTACTGAAGTTATACTCGCCTCCACCTTCCAGCGACATGGAGGTTACATTCTTCACTGGCAGCTGTCATCTTCTCCCTGGGGTTCTTTGGGTTTTTGGCCTTTTGATTGGCCAGTGGGGGGTGACATCATCCTGTGCATGCACATGGGAGCCAGTCTTCTGGCACAGCCAAAGTGTATCAGGAATGCATGCTGAACTGAGGTAGAAATTAGGTAGAAAACCAGGAGCATGCAGGTAGGTTTATATTATGTGCCGACAAACAGTGCTGCCCTACCAAATATCTTAGAATATGACTAATCCGTAACCAACATACTAAGTGAAAAGCAATAATATCATACAAATTGATATTGTGCTATTACATGTGTTACAAAACTATTAATGTGAAAAATCTTATAACAAAAGTTCATGTGAATAATGCTTGATTGAAGAAAATCCTGCCATAAATCAATTCACCAAACAGTGCAAACAAGAACGAGTGCTCTCCACCACCAGTTTCAGAGACTGCTCACCTCATAGCAGAGAAAAATCAGCAGTTATCCCCTCTGGGGAAATGATGACACCTGGCAAACTTATGGATAACAGACCTCCTTAGATGAATGGCTCCTCAATAGGGTTCCAAGAACCCGGATCGTCTTGCCCAATAAATGTTATATGTAAAAGAAAGGTAACATCTAGTGCTCTCCGTTTCCAAAGGATGTAATAGTAAAAAAGTAAATGAATACACTTACAAGTGAAGCACTATCAGCTTGGAGATGGCCGCGGTGTGATGTCAGTGCGTAAGCTCCACCCCTGGACGCGTGTCATCAGGGCGTTGACTTCCTCAGTAAGGGGTCATAAGTCATACTATAAGATATTTAGTAGTGCAGTACTGTTTGTTGGCACATAATATTGTTTGTAGGTGGAAGTGAAATCACTTTAAGTGACAGCAGCTACTTTAGTAATTATAATTCTCACAGTAAATTGCGCTGATTGATTTTTTTTTCAAAAGTTTATATTATTGCAGAAGAGACATAGCATGCTTGATTGCAGTTTTCTAAAGTTAGGTTTAGTTCCACTTTAAAAGACATGCTGGTAGATTAATTGTCTCCTAGCTAAAGTGGCCCTAGTACATGTGAATGTATGTATGCATATAAGATAGGGACCTTAGATTGTAAACTCTTTGAGGGCTGTAAAGAATTAGTGTACTTTTAGTGTTCATATCTTTTATTCATTCCCACTCCCCTACTCCAGCATTTTCAATATACTTACCTCCATTACCATTGTCCCAACATCTCCTGTGTAAGGTTGCACCTCCTAGGGTTAAAGACTTCTGAAATCTTCTGAGCTCTCTCCATGAATGCAGCCTCCATACAGCTGGGTATAGTGTAATACTGGAGGCCAAGGCATTTATACAGGAGAAGCTAGGAAGATTTTAGAATTTGGGGCAGAAGGGTTTGCAGCACCGGGCAGACCGCAATTCAAAAATACCAGAATAGTAGAGTTGTATGGAATTATAACCATACGAAAATGTTGGGGTAGGGGAGGATGGCGGTAGGGCATATGATATTTTAACGAGCTATACATTATACAAATTACCTATGAGATTTCATTGAATAAGGCTGTATGCACAGTCACAGGGAGCACTGACCATCATAAGTCAGTGCGCCAAAATACATCGTCCTGCGTACATCGGAAGCTGTGCAACTGGTGCCATTCTGACCACATGTGTTACCACATCTGCTATTTCATCATGTGAAATTCTGTGTAAATCTGAGCAAATCTGCCACAGAGACGTTTAACATGATTCTGCAAGTTTACGGCGATGCTGCAATGAGTCGTTTGAGGTGTTTTGAGTGGCATGCCCGCTTCAAGAGCGGAAGATCATCACTGGAAGACGACGAGAGATCAGGAAGACCTTCAATGAGCTCAACCCCCGAAAATGTTGAAACTATTTAGTAACTTGTGCTTGACACGCTTCGAAAAGAAGACTAAGGCCCCTTTCACACTTATACGACTTGTCCTGCGATTTTGTACTGCAAAATCGTATGACGAGTCATTCTTCATGATTTTCAATGACTACCATTCATATTGGCACCATTAAGTCGTGCCGACTTGAAAGTAGTCCCTGCACTACTTTGGTCCAACTTCCATACGATTTGTACTCCATAGACCTCAATGTTAAACGCTCAAGTAGCATGCAAATCGCACCTGAATGATATAGACACGATTTCACACTACTTTGTAAGCACAAGCTGAGATTGGTTAATGCCAAAGTTGTGGAAAAGTCATACAAAGTAGTACTGCTCCCAAATCGCGGCAAAATCGCTGTAAAATCGCACCACAATAGCGGCCGCAAAATCGTGGTAAAATCGTGCGACTTTGAAGTCGTATAAGTGTGAAAGGGGCCTTAGAGGACACATTCCAGAAGTGGAAGGAATGTTGGGAGCGCTGTATTGCTGTGCAAGGGTACTATTTTGAAGGTGATAACAGTGTGTAAACGTAGATAAAGTACTTTCTTATAAACAGAGCTAGTCTCGGAAATTTTTGATACCACCTCATATTCCATAAGACTCACGTTAAGAATAAAAACATTCTTACCATCTGTTCCCAGATAAATGATGACTTTTCTAATCTCCAAATTAGGGCTGCAACTAATGATTATTTTCAGATTATTGTTTCGATTAATTGATTAATTGGTTAATAACCTTAAAAAAAGTGTGCTGTATAATTTAGTTAAAATGTAAAGATTAAAAAAAAAAGGCAATTTATTCTTAAATATCTCTATGCAGTGGTAAATATAAATGACCAACTATATGGTTAGGGAGCGAAATATTGAATCCACTCTGAGAATAACAGACAGAAGAGATATACTGTATATACTATTAGAGGGGATATACTGTATATACTATTAGAAGAGATATACTGTATATACTATTAGAGGGGATATATTGTATATACTATTAGAGGGGATATATTGTATATACTATTAGAGGGGATATACTGTATATACTATTAGAAGAGATATACTGTATATACTATTAGAGGGGATATATTGTATATACTATTAGAGGGGATATACTGTATATACTATTAGAAGAGATATACTGTATATACTATTAGAGGGGATATATTGTATATACTATTATAGGGCGTACACACGGTCGGACTTTGTTCGGACATTCCGACAACAAAATCCTAGGATTTTTTCCGACGGATGTTGGCTCAAACTTGTCTTGCATACACACGGTCACACAAAGTTGTCAGAAAATCCGATCGTTCTGAACGCGGTGACGTAAAACACGTACGTCGGGACTATAAACGGGGCAGTGGCCAATAGCTTTCATCTCTTTATTTATTCTGAGCATGCGTGGCACTTTGTCCGTCGGATTTGTGTACACACGATCGGAATTTCCGACAACGGATTTTGTTGTCGGAAAATTTTATAGCAAGCTCTCAAACTTTGTGTGTCGGAAAATCCGATGGAAAATGTCCGATGGAGCCCACACACGGTCGGAATTTCCGACAACACGCTCCGATCGGATATTTTCCATCGGAAAATCCGACCGTGTGTACGGGGCATAAGAGGGGATATACTGTATATACTATTAGAAGAGATATACTGCATATACTATTAGAGGGGATATACTGTATATACTATTAGAAGAGATATACTGTATATACTATTGGAAGAGATATACTGTATATACTATTAGAAGAGATATACTGTATATACTATTAGAGGGGATATACTGTATATGCTATTAGAGGGGATATACTATATATACTATTAAATGGTGAATCTGGTAAATATCAAACTCAGAGACAAATTTTTTCATTTAAAAAAACAAACAATGTCTTCCTTCAAAAAAAATTTAATTTTAAGAACGTTCGTTCGTTTTTCTAATCATTAGTGGGGTCAAATCAACGTTCATTTTCAACCACAGTGACGGGAAAATTTGGAAATAGAAAACTTCTTGGTCGAAGGAATTTTCAGACAGTGTATGTGGTTTTCATTCAGAAATTACATTCATTTTAAAAACATAATGTTAAAAACAAGTGAAATTTTCAAACAACATTCTTTTATTCAGCGAATGTACAAAGATTTTTCGTCTGAATATTCTCGTCTGAAAATTGATCCGTGTGGCCAGAATAAGGCTCGCTACACACCTAGGCAGTTTGCTTTTGATCTGTTTCTGCAGTGCTTTTTGCTGTGCGTTTTGATTTGTGCGCACGTGATTTTGCTGCGATTTGCGGTTTTGCTTTTTTTTGGCCAATTTGTTGTTGGGCAGATTAAAAAACACAAATTGCTGCAAAAACGCATTACATGCTTTTCTGCAGCTTCTCCATTGAAGTATATTGAACCAAAAAAGCACCGTTTTGCGTTTAAAAAAAAAAGTTCCTGACTCTTTCCAAATACGCAGCAGCTAAAAAAAGCATAGATGTTAACGTGTCCCATAGGAAACCATGAAAATGAACTGTAGTGTGTTTCTGCAAAAAGCACCAAAAAAACACATAGATGTGATCCAGGTCTAAGACGTTTAGTAACATAATGGGGTTAAAAAAAAAAAAAAAAAAATTAGCCCTTTTATAGTACAAAAAGCAGATAATCACTACTGTAAGGGGTTCATTTTTTTTACTATAGAACTGTGAAAGTAATATTTTCAGTAGCGATTATTTGCTCTTTTTGTACTATAAAGGGCTCATTTTAGTTGTTTTTAACCCCATTATGTTACTGGCCGATTAATCGATTATGAAAATAGTAATGGATTCATTTCATAATCGATTAGTTGTTGATTAAGCGATTAGTTGTTTCATCCCTCTCCAAATACAAGTTATATTTCACAAAATTTAATGATATTCGTATGACGCAAAACCTACCGTTCAGATATATTTGTCCCAACACCGAAGCGAACCATAGTCCCACCAAGGTAGACTGGACAACACCTACAATTCAAAAATGCAAAGTGTAATTGGAATCTTCATTTGTCCAAATGATTTCATTATTCATAACAATAATCACCGCTGAGCTCAATGCATATAGTTACATAGTACATAGTAGGTGAGGTTGAAAAAAGACACAAGTCCATCAAGTCCAACCTATGTGTGTGATTATGTGTCAGTATTACATTATATATCCCTGTATGTTGCAGTCATTCAGGTGCTTATCTAATAGTTTCTTGAAGCTATCAATGGCCCCCGCTGAGACCACCGCCTGTGGAAGGGAATTCCACATCCTTGCCGCTCTTACAGTAAAGAACCCTCTACGTAGTTTAAGGTTAAACCTCTTTTCTTCTAATTTTAATGAGTGGCCACGAGTCTTGTTAAACTCTCTTCTGCGAGAAAGTTTTATCCCTATTGTGGGGTCACCAGTACAGTATTTGTAAATTGATATCATATCCCCTCTCAAGGGTCTCTTCTCCAGAGAGAATAAGTTCAGTGCTCGCAACCTTTCCTCATAACTAAGATCCTCCAGACCCTTTATGTTTATGTTTTTGTTGCCCTTCTTTGTACTCGCTCCATTTCCAGTACATCCTTCCTGAGGACTGGTGCCCAGAACTGGACAGCATACTCCAGGTGCGACCAGACCAGAGTCTTGTAGAGCGGGAGAATTATCATTTTATCTCTGCAGTTGATCCCCCTTTTAATACATGCCGATATTCTGTTTGCTTTGTTAGCAGCAGCTTGGCATTGCATGCCATTGCTGAGCCTATCATCTACTAGGACCCCCAGGTCCTTTTCCATCCTAGATTCCCCCAGAGGTTCTCCCCCCAGTGTATAGATTGCAGTCATATTTTTGCCACCCAAATGCATTATTTTACATTTTTCTACATTGAACCTCATTTGCCATGTAGTCGCCCACCCCATTAATTTGTTCAGGTCTTTTTGCAAGGTTTCCACATCTTGCGGAGAAGTTATTGCCCTGCTTAGCTTAGTATCGTCTGCAAATACAGAGATTGAACTGTTTATCCCATCCTCCAGGTCGTTTATAAACAAATTAAATAGGATTGGTCCCAGCACAGAACCCTGGGGAACCCCACTACCCACCCCTGACCATTCTGAGTACTCCCCATTTATCACCACCCTCTGAACTCGCCCTTGTAGCCAGTTTTCAATCCATGTACTCACCCTATGGTCCATGCCAATGGACCTTATCTTGTACAGTAAACGTTTATGGGGAACTGTGTCAAATGCATTTTTTTCTAATAGTCTATACATTTCTCAAAGTAGCCACAATAATTTTATTAAAGCCAAAAACAAAAATCTAATATATTACAACTCACCAATCCCTTAATATGGTGGCCACATTAATTTTGTTATTTTAAGCATTTTTCTTTTTTTACCTGGTGATCCAGCCAGTAACACACCTCCTGTCTTATGGTGTCACCCAGTGGCGGTCCGTCCATAAAGGGCGCAGGAGCGCCGCCCCCCCCCCCCCCCTCCTGCACCGCTCTAATCACCATAGATAGATTCATGCATCTGAATTACACCGGCGGGGGTGTTTTTTGGAAGCACCTGATTAGAGCCATAGGCTCTAATAGGCGCCCAAAAATGTGAGAGGCAAGCTCAACGCTGTGCATTCGCTTCTCACTCAGCTGTATGTTAGCAAGGAATTCACTTTGCTAACATTGAACTGCCTCTCAGCCATTTAGGTTGCCGGGTCTGTGTTACCTGTCTTCGATTGGCTGAAATGGCAGGCACTGTGATTGGATGCCTATCAGGCGTCCAATCATAGCAGAGGACGAGAGGAGGAACGGGCGGGAGAAGACATCAGGGTCCGGGAAGAAATGGAGGAGACCGGACACCGCTCGCCGCCTGCCGCCGTCACCCGCTACCCACCCGTGGCAAGGTAAGGGGCGGGCGGGGGGCACAGTGGCATCATTTGGGGCACAGTAGCATCATTTGGGGCACAATGGCAGCATTTAATGGGCACAGTGGCAACATTTGGGGCACAGTGGCAGCGTTTGATGGGCACAGTGGCAACATTTGGGGCACAGTGGCAGCGTTTGATGGGCACAGTGGCAGCATTTGGGGCACAGTGGCAGCATTTGGGGCACAGTGGCAGCATTTGATGGGCACAGTGGCAGCATTTGGGGCACAGTGGCAGCGTTTGATGGGCACAGTGGCAGCATTTGGGGCACAGTGGCAGCATTTGGGGCACAGTGGCAGCGTTTGATGGGCAAAGTGGCTGCGTTTAATGGACAAAGTGGCTGCGTTTGATGGGCACAGTGGCAGCATTTGATGGGCACAGTGGCAGCGCCCCGCCAAAAATTTTGAACACCAGCCGCCACTGGCATCGCCACTCTTCTGGCTGGAGGAACAATGGAGACATCTCTGGACAGCTGTCAGCCTGGGGAGAGGGTAGTGCTAGATGTACCAGAAGGTTCTGGTAGATTTGGCTAACAAATTAAAGCCGAACTCCAGCTAAGCCCAGTTTCACATGTGCTTCAGCTTGTATAAGAGCTGTGTGAACAGTGAACAGCAAGCCTCCACAAAGCATTTGCAGACCGTTCAGCAACCTTTGTTGACACTTTTAAAGTACCATTCCACTCCAATTTGTAAATGTAGAACACAGATCCTAATGGGAGTGCTGATTGCCACTTTAAACAAGCTGCTAACAGGCTTCAGAACTTCTTGAAGCTTGTTGAAAGCCTACTGAAGCCTGCTAGCAGCTTGCTTAACCTTTTCGCTGCCAGAGCTGTTTTTGAATTTTTTGCACGTTTAAAAAATAATTTTAGGCCGTAAGATTACACAAAACTCCCAAACGTTATTTATTTTCTGAAAGCAGACACCCTAGAGAATAAAATAGTGGTAGTTCCAATTTTTTATGTCACATGTTATGTTGCCGCAAAGGTCTAAGAAATGAAACATTTCTGTAAAAAAAAAAAAAAAAAAACACACTAAAGTGAATGTTAGGGCAAACAATTACAACAAATTACCCACATTTTTGGAGAAAAATAAAAGACAAGGTTGCACCAAGTAAATAGATACCCAACATACCAAACCTTAAATTTGCATACGCCCTTGAAATGGCGACAATCTTCATTACCCTGTATTTGTTTATAGGTGACACTGCAAAAGCCCCAATAGGTCATTGGTTTAGTGTTATGGAGGAGTTCTGGTGCTAGAAATATTGCTCTCACTCCGGCGTGTGTGGGGATATGTAACAATTGTATTGCAAATCGACACTTTCAAGCGTAGGCGCCCCATGTGCGTTTACATTCGTACGTACGTATATGTGGACGTGGGGGGCCTCAAGGAAGAGAGTCAAGGGCTGAACAACATTCTTTAATCACTTCAGCTCCGGAAGATTTTCCCCCCTTCCTGACCAGGCCATATTTGCAATACGGAACTGCGTTATTTTAACGGACAATTGCGCGACCGCGCAACACTATACATACATTTAATCACTTCTGTGTTTTTTATTTTTTGTGCTATAAACAAAAAAAGACCACAAATTTTAAATATATTAAAAAAAAAAAATAATAATTTTTGCTTTCTGCTATAAAACATATCCCATTAAAAAATTGAAAAAAAATAAATTTCTTCATCAATTTAGGCCAATATGTATTCTGCAACATATTTTTGGTAAAAAATATAAGTGTATTGATTGCGCAAAAGTTATAGCATCTACAAACTATGGGATATATTTATGGAATTATTATTTTGATTTTTTTTTTACTAGTGTTGGTGGTGATCAGTGACTAATAGCAGGACTGCAATATTGCGGTGGACAAATCGGACACTAACTGACACTTTTGACACTTATTTCGGGAACCAGTGACACTAATACAATGAGCAGTGCTAAAAATATGCACTGTCACTGTACTAATGACACGGGCTGGGAAGGAGTTAAACATCTGGTGGACAATGGGTCCACGGTACTCGCTGATCAGCTCCCGCTGTGCCCGGAGGCACGCGCTCGCACCCGATACCCGGAAATGCAGAATCGTGTATAATCGTGATCCTGTGCAGTGCGGCCACCCTTGTAGCAGTAAAACTACTATAGGATGGTCGGCAAGTGGTTAAATGATCATACATCTGGGCCTCTCCCTGCACCTAATATTAATCACATATTAAAAAGCTTTGTGTTTAAGCTTATATGTATGTAAACTCTTTTGGTCTGTTAAAGTAGAACTATAGGCAAAACCTTTTTTTTTCATTTTGGTAAGGTAGGGTTATAACCTCTGTCTTCTTTTTTTTTTTTTTTTCCATCTGTGTTCTATTGGGGAGATTTACCTTCACTTCCTGTCCCAAAGCCAAACAGGAAGTAAGAGGAAATCCCACAAAAGGGAGAGAATCCTTGGTTTACACCAGAACTAGTGACCCCAGTGGAGGATTTCATCTCTATTACTGTTCTAGGAACAACCCAAAATTTTTGATTTTCTTTTACTTTCATTTTCAATGATAACTGTAACTGGGACACACAGCAATAAAAACCTTACAGGAGTTCAAATCCCTCTTCACTATCCAAAACTAAAAAAAAAAAAAAAATCAAATCACCCTTAGTTATACTTTAACCACTTCCCGCCTGGCCTATAGCAGATTGACGGCCGGGAAGTGGTTCTGTTATCCTGACTGGGCGTCAGTCTGACACGTCGCATCTCCGATCGTGGTATGAAGCCTCTGACAGAGGCTTCTTACCACGTGATCAGCTGTGACCAATCACAACTGATCATCGCGTGAACCAGGAAGATGATGTGTGGAAAAATGTGCGGAAATGCCCATTTACATATTGTGTAGAACAAGAATGCGACAATAAGTTTCAGCGCATTTGCGCGAACACATATGTGCGAAAATGCATGCAAATACATACATAAAAAAAAAAAAAAAAAAAAAAAAAAAAAGAGAACGTCTGAAAAAGTAGATCCTCAAACAGCAGCAAGAGGCCTGGTCCCAGGATAGAGCGGGGACCAGTTAGGATGCACAGCGCGACTCGTGCATCCGCAGTAGAGAACTGGGAAGTGAAGCTGCAACGCTTCACTTCCCGATTCCCTCACCGAGGATGGCGGCGGCAGCTGCCGAAACCCGAGCGATTGATCAGCTTCGAATGCCAACATCGCTGGACCCTGGGACAGGTAAGTGTCCATTAATTAAAAGTCAGCAGCTGCAGTATTTGTAGCTGCTGGCTTTTAATATATTTTTTTTTAGGTGGACTCCCTCTTTAAATGTTGTTTTTGGGTTTCTTCTTCAGTCTGCTACTATGCTCTGTACTTATCTAAAGCTCAAATCCAGACTTTTTTTTTTTTTTTCATTTTGGATCAAGTTTGGAGAAGTTAGAACCCCTGTCCATGTTTTATCATTGTCTGACCCTCATTAGGATGATTTTCTCTCACTTCCTTTCCCAGTGACCAGGACAGGAAATGATAGAAAATCTCACCAATGGGGATTGATACAGTGGATAAAATATAGAATATTTAAGTAGAGTGGGGAAGGGTTATGACCATTGTAAAATGAATATTGTTGTCTGTCTTCCTGTTCTGTAAATCCCCAACAAAATCCGTTGAAGGAATTTCCGATTGTGTGTACACAAATCCGACGCACAAAGTGCCACGCATGCTCAGAATAAATTAAGAGACAAAAGCTATTGGCTACTGCCCCGTTTATAGTCCCCACGTACGTGTTTTACGTCACCACGTTAGGAACGATCGGATTTTCCGACAACTTTGTGCGACCGTGTGTATGCAAGACAAGTTTGAGCCAACATCCATCAGAAAAAATCCTAGGATTTTGTTGTCGGAATGTCCGTTCAATGTCCGACTGTGTGTACGGGGCATAAGACTTCAGTATCTTTTACATAAGTAATATTCAATATTTTTTTACTCACTTTTTACTGTGTGGTTGATTGGCTATTTTACTGGGCTTCTGATTCGAAGGTTTTGTCCTATGTGCCTAAAACAGAAATAATAAATGTTATCCTGCTGTAGCTGGTCAGTAAATAAAACATCACATTTTATATGGTATATTCATCTCCATTAAAGTAGAACTACAGTATAGGAAAAACTTTTTTTTTTCTTTTTTTCATTTTGGATAGAGCACGGGAGGGTTATAATTATAGCCCCTTTCAGATTTTTTTTCTCTCCCATTGTGAAGATTTCCCTTCACTTCCTGTCCAATAACCAAAACAGGAAGTGAGAGGAAATCCCTACAAATTAAGTAAATTCTTTAGGGACCCCCAGGTCACCAGAACTAGTGTCCCCATTGCATACCTCCCAACTTTTTGAGATGGGAACGAGGGACACCTATCAGCAAAAGTATGCAAGCATAGGACACGCCCCCTGCCACACCCCCTTAAAGGAGAATTGTACAAAAAACAAGATTTAGAAATTGGATGCAAGATTTAGTGCTGGAAAACACTTTTTTGATAGATAAAAAGTGCATTTTATATACAACTATATAGATCAGACCAAAATGAGGGACAAATTAGGAGGAATGAGGGACAGAGGGATATTGCTCCAAATCAGGGACAGTCCCTCCAAATCAGGGACAGTTGGGAGATATGCCGTTGGAACATTTCTAGGGACAACCCAAAATTTGGAATTTTCTTTCACTATCAATGACAGTGGTAAGCAGGACAAATAGAGAGGGTGAATCTCCCTAATGGGGGGGGCACAGATCCTATTCCTTTAAAGCAAGATATACAGCATAGTGCTTGTGCAGTGTCATTTGTCCCTCTCTATGCTGTAAAATATCTGGTTGATCCTGCCTGTTCCTGTGTCCCCCTAAGTGTGTTGACCATGGTAATCATGGCTGCTGATCCCTGATACGGTGGTCAGTTTACATGCCTCCATCATCCCACAGTCTCTCTCTCTGCCCCTCTCTCCCTGCCTGTCAGCTCAGCAGTCAGTGATGTGAGAGCTGATCTGCTCCCTCCCCTCCCCTCCTGCTATATTGTGTGGCTGTAAAGTCATTGTGCATAATTACTGGAAACCCCTCTGTCACAGCAAGATATACAATGCAGTATCTGTGTTATTTTTAAATTATGAAGCTAAATACAGAGCTTATTACAGAGCGCCAATGTGCGGTCACATGACCTCCCGCCGCTGTCATCCCAGCTTATGTCAGAGGGGAATCTCAGCCCCTCCCAATGCAGTCCTTGGATTGGGGAAGGAGAGCAGAGGGAGGTCACGTGACCGCACAGCGACACTCTGAAATAGAATATTTAGCTGCATCATTTTAAACAGATATTGCACTGTATTTCTTGCTGTAGGGGTTTCCATCAATAATGCACAATGACTTTACAACCACTTTAACTATCTTAAAGAGGGAGTCCACCTAAAAAAAAAATATTAAAAGCCAGCAGCTACAAATACTGCAGCTGCTGACTTTTAATACATGGCCACTTACCTGTCCCAGGGTCCAGCGATGTCGGCAGCCGACGCCGATAAATCGCTCGACTCTTGGCAGCTGCCGCCGCCATCCTAGGTGAGGGAATCAGGAAGTGAAGCGTTGCGGCTTCACTTCCCGGTTCCCTACTGCGCATGCGCGAGTCGCACTGTGCGTCGTAACTGGTCCCCGCTATCTCCTGGGACCTGTGTGTGTTTCCCAGCAGACAGCGCGGAGGGACAGGAAGAGGCACAGACTCCCGTGGGAGTCTATGCCAGGAAGTGGGTGCAAATACCTGTCTTAGACAGGTATCTGCACCCCCCTCCCCCCTGAAAGGTGCCAAATGTGACACCGGAGGGGGGAGGGTTCCGAAAAGCGGAAGTTCCATTTTTGTGTGGAACTCCACTTTAAAGTTTATAAATTTACTTTGTGAAGATCCCCACACATTTACTTCATTGAATTCTGTAACACATATTCACTATACCCTGTGAGTAGGCACTGCTGTGTCACAGATAGAGGTCGACCGATATGGGTTTTTCTCTGGCCGATGCCAAAGCCGATATTTAGAAATCGTGGTGGCCGATAGCCGATATATGATGCCGATTTTTTTGGGCCGATATATTAGGCCGATTTCTTTCTTTTTTTTTTCCCTTCATCGCATAAAATTTAACAGTTAGACCCCTTTCACACTGGGGCGTTTTTCAGGCGCTTTTGGGCTAAAAATAGCGCCTGTAAAACGGCTCCCCTGCAGTCTATGTGAAAGCCCGAGTGCTTTCACACTGAGGCGATGCGCTGGCAGGAAATTAAAAAAAAGTCCTGCAAGCAGCATCTTCGGAGCGGTGTATACCGCTCCTCCACCACTCCTGCCCATTGAAATGAATGCGCACCGCTGCCGAAGAGCCTGCAAAGCGTTTCGGCAGCAGCGCTTTAGGGGCGCATTTAACCCCTTCTTCGGTCGCTAGCTGGGTTATAAGCGCCCCGCTAGCTGCCGAATAGCGCCGCTAAAATGACGGTAAAGCGCCGCTAAAACTAACAGCGTTTTACCGTCAACGCATGCCCGCTCCAGTGTGAAAGCAGCCTTAAGTAATAAGTGATACAGAAAATTTTTTATATTTAAACATTTATTAAACAAAACAAACCTCCAATCAGTTCACTTGTATGTAGAATTTAGATTAAAAAAAAAATATAACTATCTTAAATATTAAATACACAAAAACAGGTAATCCAAACTTTTGGACGAAAAAAAATGGGCTAACTTTACTGCTTTTTTTTTTTTTTTTATTTCATTAGTGTATTTTTTAAAAAAAAATTGCGTTTGAAAGACCGCTGCGCAAATACCGTGTGACATAAAATATTGCAACAACCGCTATTTTATTCCCTAGGGTCTCTGCTAGAAAAAATATATATATAATGTTTGGGGGTTCTAAGTGATTTTCTAGCAGAAAATACAGGATTTTTACTTGTAAGCAACAAGTGTCAGAAAAGATTTAGTCTTTAAATGGTTAAACTGAGAACTTCTCCACGGAGTTCAGTTTATTAATAAAAGAACCTGAAAGAGATACAAATGTATCTTCTTATCAGACTTGGCAGGCTGCCCAGAGGAGGAGAGAAGAAAACTTGCATTGACTTCTATTACAGAAGTCATTTGCAAGTCCCGCTGAAGATATAATCGGCTTTTTTTATCAGCACAATCGGCCGATGCCGATTAAGTAAAAAAAGCCAAATATCGGCCGATATATCGGTCGACCTCTAGTCACAGAATTCATAGAGCCTGCCTTCTGAACTACAGAGGTGCTGAGAGGAGCAGTTTTAGGAGGTGGAGTCAGTACAGGAATCCCAGCTTTGCATTCCGCAAGGTACCATGGGATATGTAGTCCTTCGAAATTGAAAGTAACAACAGAGGAGGAGTTGCAAAGCATGCAGGGAATCCAGAAAGTTATGCAAAGTTTTCCCTTTGGGCCAGTTCACACCACATGCAGTCCAGTGCGTTTTGTTTCTGCATCAAAAATGCATGGAAAGTAGGTTATATGTTTTTTATTGACATAGTTCACACCAGTGCTTGCAGTTCCAGAAAAAAAAAAAAAAGTAGAACATGCTGCATTCTTCCTGCGCTGGAACGCTGTAAAATGCATCAAAAATGCACCGGAACGCACATGTCCTTATTCAGTGCTAGTTCACACAAGATGCAGGTCCGTGCGCTTTTTTTTGCATGTAGTGTTTTCCATGTATTCCAATGGCTTTAGTTCACACCAGTGCAGTCAGTTTCTGGTCAGTAGAGCGTGCTGCATTTTTTCTGCACAGAACTGTACTGGAACCTAGCAAATTATATCAAAAACGCACTGGAACTGCATGTGGTGTGAACTGTAAGCAAAAACTGATCCAGAACGGATCCAGAGTGCATTTTTGTGGCGTGAATTGGCCCTAAAAATGCATGCACAGTGATTTCCATGTATTCCAATGGCTCTAGTTCACCCCAGTGCAGTGAGTTCCAGTCAGTAACTGGTGCAGAAACTGACCGGAAACAGACTGGAACTGACTGCACTGGTGTGAACTGGAGCCATTGGAATACATGGAAATCACTGTGCATGCATTTTTAGTTTAGAAAAAAAGTGCACGGAACTGCATCTGGTTTGAACTGGCCCTCAAGATTAAGAAAAAAAGAGTTGGGGAAAAAAGCACTGAACTGCATCAAAAACACACTGGAATGCATCAAAAACACGCATGCATCTGGAACGCATCCGGACTGCGTTTTCTATGGTGTGAACTGGCCCTTAAAGCAGAGCTCCACCCAAAAGGGGACATTCCGCTTTAAGGATTCGTTACCTGCTCCTCTTGAACAACTGCCACTTTTGGGGGGGGGGGGGGGGGGGAGCAGGTATCCGATTTTGACAGGTACCAGCTTCCAACTTCCGTTCCGACTGCCGCACTGGTCAGAAACAGAAGTTCGCCTCCCTCCTTTCCCCCAGCAGTCTTCCCGTTTAGTCTTAGTCATATTTTCGTCATCTGAGTTGTTTTAGTTTTATTTATTTTAGTCAACTAAAATCTCCAGTACATTTTAGTCGACTAAAACCTAAATTTAGTTTAGTTAAATTTGAATGCATTATTTCTTTAGGACTGCCAAACATTATAAACTCCTGGAGTAAAAATCTAATAACATGTTTATTATTTATGGTATTTTTAGTTTTAGTCGTATTTAATCATCTGAATTGTTTTAGTTGTATTTTAATCGACTAAAATAGTATTAATTTAGTAGACGAAAATATTTTTGTTGACGAAATTAACACTGGTCAGCAGCTACAGTTTTTGTAGCTGCTGACTTTTATTTTTTCCACAGATGACTGGAACTCCGCTCTAATGGCGCCCGTGCAACCTCCTGTGTTCACAATGCAGCAGGCCAGCAGCTTGGCACAGGACCTATAAGCAAGTTAAGATCTCTGTAAGAGCAGTGTCTTCTTCTATGGGGATCCCACAGGTATGGAAAATACATACTTATATTGGTCCAAGCAGGATCAATGTAACTATGTAAAAATGACCATACCTAAACTTCAGCTTTAAATCTAAAATACACCAAGGTAAAAAATACTAAGGTGACCACTGATGAGGATATAGTGGCAAAAGATCTGCTGCATTAAATCAAATGTATATGCAGTATACAACCTCAATTCCAAAAAAGTTGGGATGCTGTGTAGAATCGACATAAAAACATCATGCAATGATTTACAAATCTCATAAACCCATATTTTATTCCCAATAAAAAGTTTCATGTTGGTTTCATTTGACCAGAGCACCTTCTTCCACATGTTTGCGTCTCCCCCACATGGCTTTCTTTAATCAATTGGCTTTCTTCTTGCCACTCTTCCATAAAGACCAGATTTGTGGAGAGCTCGACTAATAGTTGTCCTGTGGACAGATTCTCCCACTTGAGCTGTGGATCTCTGCAGCTCCTCCATAGTTACCATGGACCTCTTGGCTGCTTCTCTGATTATTCTCTCTTTGCCCGGCCTGTCAGTTTAGGTGGATGGCCATGTCTTGGTAGGTTTGCAGTTGTGCCATACTCTTTCCATTTTCAGATGATGGATTGAACAGTGCTCTGTGAGATGTTCAAAGCTCGGGATATTTTTTTATAACCTAATCCTGCTTTAAACTTCTCCACAACTTTATCCCTGACCTGTCTGGTGTGTTCCTTGGCCTTCATAATGCTGTTTGTTTACTAAGGTTCTCTAACAAACCTCTGAGGGCTTCACAGAACAGCTGTATTTATACTGAGATTAAATTACACACAGGTGGACTCTATTTACTAATTAGGTGACTTTTTAATGCAATTGGTTCCACTAGATTTTAGTTAGGGGTATCGGAGTAAAGGAGGCTGAATACAAATGCATGCCACACTTTTCAGATATTTAATTGTAAAAAATTTTGAAAACCATTGATCATTTTCCTTCCACTTCACAATTATGTGCCAATTTGTGTTGGTCTATCACATAAAATCACAATAAAATACATTTACATTTTTGGGTGTAACATGACAAAATGTGGAAAATTTTAAGAAGTGTGAATACTTTTTCAAGCCACTGTAATGCCCCGTACACACAGTCGGACATTGATCGGACATTCCGACAACAAAATCCATGGATTTTTTCCGACGGATGTTGGCTCAAACTTGTCTTGCATACACACAGTCGCACAAAGTTGTCAGAAAATCCGATTGTTTCGAACGCGGTGACGTAAAACACGTACGTCGGGACTATAAATGGGGCAGCAGCCAATAGCTTTCATCTCTTTATTTATTCTGACCATGTGTGGCACTTTGTGCGTCGGATTTGTGTACACACGATCGGAATTTCCGACAACAGATTTTGTTGTCGGAAAATTTTATAGCAAGCTCTCAAACTTTGTGTGTCGGAAATTCCGATGGAAAATGTGTGATGGAGTTCACGCATTTCCGTAGGATCTTGGTGCCGGGAAGCTTCTAGGTAAAATCAAAGGCCCGGGTGCATGAGCCCAGTAGTTCCAATAAAGGAGAAGTGTGGGGTACTCAAACAAACATTTATATTCACCTCTATGGCTGCAGCTGTTCCTTGACGCCCCTAAGCCCGAGAACTGAGCGATCACGCCACTCGCTGATCACTCAGTTCTCATTCGCTCAGATCCGTGACTGTTAGTCACCGCTGACTGCTCTGCCCATCCAGCACTCACTGGAGCGCCAGGCAGGAGAGGGGGTCATTGGCTCAGACACTCAGTGGGGCACTAAGAAGCTAAGCCAGCTGCCAGTCAGCAGCCTGGGTGAATCCTGACAATAATGTTGGGATCCCTCCAGAGGCTGAAAAGGCTCTGTGACGTCAGCCAACAGCATGCTTTGGCTTTAGTACGTGCACTCCTGTGACCCTCATGAAAAGTATGACCAAACAAGCTTTGACCATTCTTCTCTTTTAATTAATATTTATAAGTATATAACTTGAAGAAATTATATCTTGAACACATTCTTTGCATTCAGATTTAGTTCAGAAAGCTGAATGGAGAAGGAAGACATGTTGCCAATGTTGATTTCCACTTCTTGACTACAAACAGTAATTACAGTTACGGGCTTCAGTACATATGACTGAGAAAAGTGATCCGTATAATATGTACCTTGGTGCCTCCATGCATGTGAACATCAAGTATATTTTCAATCAGGTCATCAACGTCTTCCTCATCGGTGGATACATTCGCAACAGAGTTCTTCAACCTGCAAATAATCAGAGATCCGACCTTAGAATCTCTTCAGGGTCAAATCACATTGATATGGACCTGTATCTAGATTATTCTGATTATCAGTACATAGCATGGAGCAAACATTTCCACCCAGCTCATCCACTTTCTTCACCCCTCACACCGAGACCCAGAAAAAGCATTAAGAGATTAGCCACAGCTGCACAGATTCGTTTTATGTGTATTAAGCACTGAAGCATAGACAGATTCGCACAGAAGAGAGCTCCACAGATTTGTTTGTATTAAAGTAAATTTTGTAAAGTCTCGTTTTTTCCCCCATAAAAATAACAAACATGTTATACTTACCTGCTCTGTTGCAGTGGTTTTGCACAGATCAGCCCAGATCTCGCTCTTCTCGAGTCCCTCTTCTGTGATCCTGGCCCCTCCCTCATGTTCAGTGCCCCCACAGCAAGCAGCTTGCTATAGGGGCACCCAAGCCGAGTCACAGCTCACTGTGTCCATTCAGATACGGAGCCCTGATTCTTCCCCGCCCCCTCTCTCCCCTGATTGGCTAGCTGACTTTGATTGACAGCAGCGGCAGCCAATGTTGCTGTGTCTCAGCCCATCAGGAGATCTCGGACAGCTGAGACACTCGTGGACATCGGTGGACAGAGAGGGACCTCAGGTAAGTGTTAGGGGGGCTGAGGGAAGCTGCTGCACACATAGAATGCATTAAGATAAAAAATATTTTGCCTTTACAATCCCTTTAACCACTTCCCGCCCGCCAGCCATCAAATGACGGCTGGGCGGCGCGGCTCTCGTTCTGGGTGGACGTCATATGACGGCCCTCCAGAATGACCGCTCTTGCGTGCCCCCAGGGGCGCGCATCGCGACGATTGGTGGTGTGGTGTGTCAGTCTGACACACCGCTACACCGATCTCGATAAAGAGCCTCTGACAGAGGCTCTTTACCACGTAATCAGCCGTGTCCAATCACGGCTGATCACTATGTAAACAGGAAGAGTCGTTGATCGGCTTTTCCTCACTCACGTCTGACAGACACAAGTAGAGGAGAGCTGATCGGCTGCTCTTCTGACAGGGGGGGTCTGCACTGATTGTTTATCAGTACAGCCCCCCCCCCTCGGATGCCCACCTAGGACCACCAGGGATGGCCACCACACTGGACCACCAGGTATGCCATCCTTGACCACCAGGGAAATGTCAATCAGTGCCCAGGCAGCTGCCAATCAGTTCCCATTCCCAATGCTGCATATCAGTGCCCATTAGTGCCACGTATCAGTGCACAGCAGTGCTGAATATCAGTGCCACCCATAAGTACCCATAAGTGCAGCCTTTCAGTGCCCAGTGTTGCCTATCAGTGCCCATCAGTGCCACTCATGAGTGCCCATCAGTGTCGCCTATCAATACCTATCACTGCTGCATGTCAGTGCCACCCATCAGTGTCGCCTATCACTACCCATTGTCAGTGCCCATCAGTGCCACCTCATTGGTGCCACCTTATCGGTGCCCATCAGTGAAGGAGAAAACTTACTTATTTACAAAATTTTATAACAGAAACAAAAGAAAAACTTATTTTTTTTTTCAAAATTTTAGGTCTTTTTTAATTGTTTAGCAAAAAATAAAAAACGCAGAGGTGATCAAATACCACCAAAAGAAAGCTCTATTTGTGGGAACAAAATGATAAAAATTCTCTTTGGGTACGCATGAGTTTTTCATATTTCTGAGCTGTGAAAAACCCTCCCCCTCCTGAAGACTCCTGGGATATATGACATCATTTGCCTAGGCCTGGAAACCAGGAAGAAATGTAAAAATATAAAGTTTCGAACATGTAAATATGATATATTTTCCCATCTATTTACTAATGCTAGCAGCATAAGGATTAAAAATAATCAATGTTGATTGAGAGTGAAGTTCCACTTTAACTCTAAACTGATGACTTGTAGCGGCTTTTAAAGCATCACACGTGGAAAATATTGGGTAGCGAACTTTGCCTTTGTTGTTTTGTGGGTGCTTTCACTTTTGGAGCCTGACATGTTGAGTATCAACTTACTCTGCAAAACCTCATCATTTACAGTTTATTTTACCAAAAAATTGGGTAATATATTGCATTTTGGGGCCCTTGAGTGTATTTTTTGTACTGAAAATATGAGCTTGGTAAACCATTGTACAAATATGGTGTAACATAAAAATTTGGAACTAACACTATTTTATTCTCCAGGGTCTACGCTTTTCTGAAAATATATAATATATAATATTTAAAGGGTTTTTTTTTTATTTTTAAAATGTGTGCAACCCCCCCCCCCCCCGCTCTGGCAGTAAAAGAGTTAAAATGATAAGTTCACTCATATTTAGGGTGTAACATTTTCCATCTTCTTCCGCCAGTTCCCCCTACATCACAACCTCGATGTGACAGTGGACGGGATATCTTCTCCCTGCACCTGCTGTCACAAATTAAAAACAGTGTGGCCACGTCATTCATTTGCAGTTTCCTGTGAATTAATGAACAATTACCGTCAGCCATTGCGGCCGATGGCTTCTAGTTCTGTATGAACTGTGAAGATGCTGATGAGCGCTCTCGTAGTTCATTCACAAGGACTGCAGCTTTCAAACAGACAGCCCGTATGGGGGTACAGGCAGAAAAATGTAGGGCTTGTCTGCAGGAGCCTGACACTGTACCCTTGATCCACTGATCATGAGTCCAATAATTTCCTGCAGGAAAAAAACAATAAATGCACATTTTTTTTATGCAAAAATATGTGCATTTATTATTATTTTTTTTTGAAAGGTGAACTCATCCTTTAACCTCTTACCACCGCCGGCCTGCATTGTACTTGCAGATGGGCGGCCAGTGTAGGCAAAGTGACGTATCCGTACGTTGCTGCCTATTTCCGGGTTTAGGGCGTGCACGTGCACGCCCCCTTGCCGATACCTGCTGTGATTGCACAAAGCGGGAGACTGTCAGCAACTCCAAGACCAATGATTCATGGCCGGGACCTGCTGATCGGCTGTGTACAATCCCAGCCCAGACCTCTGTGTTGACAATCAACACAGCTCTGTACAGAAAGAACAATGTCTCTGTTTCTCATCAGGGATGAGAAACTGAGAGATCTAGTAGTAAAAGCAGCACACTTTACACATAGTTAGGCACACATTTAAGCCCTTGATTGTCCCTTCCCAGCCAGTGTCATTAGTACAGTGATAGTGTATATTATTATCACTGATCACTGTATTAGTGTCACTGGTGGTCAGTGGCAGTTAGTCAGTTCCCCCTAGCATCAGTCAGTGTCAGATTAACGCAGTCCCATTATAATGCGCTTATCACCACCATTAGTAGTGTAAAAATAAAAAAATAAAATCCGGTATATATGCCATAGTTTGTAGGCGCTATAACTTTCACGCAAACCAATCAATATATACTTGTAATAGAAATAAGAATGACAGGTCCTCTTTATAGAGAGCTCTGGGGTCACAAAGAGCCTAAATCTCTCCTTAAGCCCTGGTTCACACTGAGCGTGCGAGTTCCGATTTCGTCCGCAATTTCAGAGACGTGTGTGCAGTTTTCTGAACAGATGTCAATGTAAATTGCAGCCCGAAAACGCAAAAAGCAGTACAGAAACTACTTTTTGAAATTGGTGCCGCGCCGCAGATGCAGTGTCGCACCGATTAGGACGGTGCCATTGTCGGCAATTGCAGCTGATTCGACATGCGATTTGACAAGTCAAATCGCACCAGTGTGAACCAGGGCTTACCTTCAAAAGCAAAAAATTGAAAAAAAAATTTGATCTTTTGCGTTAAGAAAAATAAAAATGATTTACTTCCAGCCTATACCAGAAGTAGCCCCGGTCATGCAGGGCCACAGAGGTGATCAAAGAGGACCTACTCCTTGATCACCTATGGGGGCAGCCAGCGGCACCGTCAGAGTATTTTTTGGGGCAAAAAGGCAAGCCCCAAAAACACCCGCAACAGGTTCATGAGAAAGCTGGCCGTCTATATTTTGTCAGTAAAAAATTCTGTGGGAGGTTGGCAACAATGCTGGGTGGGGTTTGGAAGAGGTGTGGCCTAGGATATGTCTAGGCTGGGTTAGGAAGGGGCGTGGCATAGGATATGTCTAGGCTGGGTTAGGAAGGAGTGTGGCCTGGGTTGGGTTATGAAGGGGCGTGGCCTGGGTGTGTGTGCTTGTCTGGGCTGGGTTAGAAAGGGGCATGGCCTAGGCGGGGTTAGGAAGGGATGTACTCTGGGCTGTGCCTGTGTGAGGGTTAGGAAGGGGTGTGGCCTGGGTGGTGGAAAGGGTGTGACCTGGACTGTGTCTGTGTGGGGTTAGGAAGAGGGGGCCTATGGCTGTGTCTGGGTGGGGTTAGGAAGGGGCGTGCCCTTGTCTAGATGGGGTTAGGAAGAGGTGTGGTCTGGGCTAAGTGTGTGAGTGTGTGTGCTTGTCTGGGCTAGGTTGGAAAGGGGTATGGCCTAGGCGAGGTTAGGAAGGGGTGTACCCTGGGCTGTGCCTGTGTGAGGATTAGGAAGGGGTGTGGCCTGGGTGGTGGAAGGGGTGTGTCCTGGACTGTGTCTGGGTGGGGTTAGGAAGGTACATGCCTATGGTTGTGTCTGGATGGGGTTAGGAAGAGGTGTGGCCTGGGCTTGGTGTGTTTGTCTGGGCTGGGTTAGAAAGGGGTATGGCCTAGGTGGGCTTAGGAAGGGGTGTACCCTGGGCTGTGCCTGTGTAAGGATTAGGAAGGGGTGTGGCCTGGGTGGTGGAAGGGGTGTGGCCTGGACTGTGTCTGTGCAGGGTTAGGAAGAGGGGGGCCTATGGCTGTGTCTGGGTGGGGTTAGGAGGGGGTATGGCCTAGGCGGGGTTAGGAAGGGGTGTACCCTGGGCTGTGCCTGTGTGCAGGTTAGGGAGGGGATGTGACAGTGGAGGAACTACCAGGGTCGCAGAAGTCGCAGTTGTGACTGGGCCCTGGCGCTCCGCCACAGCAAGGGGGGGGGGCTGGGCCCTACCCCCCCAGCAAAATTCGGTTTAGACATGCTGTGCTAATTCGTGGAGCCCAGTGCCAGGGAGCAGGCTCTGACAATGAGCTTCAGTTCTCTGCCTAACGGGGCACGCCAGCGTGGGCACTCGGGACATCTGCCCTGCATCTCTTGCAGGGTGCCTGGTGTCCCACACGCCGTGATCGACCCCCTCTGTGGCAGCTGCCACGTCTCCCCCCCCGACTTCCTGCACACCTCACAGACCTCAGTGGAGGCTCCGATGTTCTCCTGTACACAGACAGGAGGAGCGGGGAGAAGGAGTACAGAACGGGAGGAGCTGCAGTGCTGAGGCCTGTGTGTTTTGCTGTATTTACAGGAGAGGGACAATAGTAACTGGGAAAGGGGAAGGGGGAGGGTAATATGAAAATATACCCGGAGGAGTGATAAGTGGGTGGTACGAGGACATGTGCTGGTGAGGTGCAGACACAAGGAGTTAACACCAAACCTTGTAAGTCCTGTCCCCTCCCAAAGTGCCCCCCCCCCCAATAAAAGAGATGCCGCCTCAGAGGGGGCAATTGCAGTGTCTGGACCCCTGGCACCCTGTAAGAGATGCCGGGAAAGTGCCCACTCTGAAACATTGGGGGGGGGGGGGAGGGATTTGTGCCCATGATAGAGGGGTGTTGCTCTGAGAAGGGGGATTGGGGTGGGGGTAAGATCATTTGTGCTGCAGAGGATTAGAGGAGTGGAGAGGATTTGTTCCAGGATAGAAATGACCGGGGTGTATGTACAGGGGTCACAAATGCTATGTGTGGTGATTTAGGGGGATCTGTGTTGGGGGGGGGGGGGTACGATGGAAGAGGATTTGTTATAGGAGGGGAAATTTGTAGATTTGGGGTCATTTGTTCTGGAAGGGGGGATTTGGAGTGGGGGGGATAGAATGTGTACTTGGAGGGGAAAATTTAGTGGTACAGGATTTATGCAGAGAGGGGTGATATTTTTTTTTTGGGGGGGGGGGGACATTTGTTCTGGAAGGGGGGATTTCAGTAGGGATTTGGATTTGTACTGAGAGAAGGGGAGGTGTTTAGCCATGGTGGGGGGGGCCTTGGCCGGGGGTCAGGGGGGCCCTTCATGATTCCTTGCACTGGGGCCCTGAAGGTTCCAGTTACCCCTCAGGGGTGTGGCCTGGGTGGTGGAAGGGGTGTGGCCTGTACCCTGTCTGGGTGGGGTTAGGAAGGGGCGCACCTATTGCGGTATCTGGGTGGGGTTAGGAAGGGGCGTGCCTATGGCTGTGTCTTGGTGGGGTTAGGAAGGGGAGTGCCTATAGCTGTGCCTGGGTGGGGTTAGCAAGGGGCGTGGCTACAGCTGTGTTTGGGTGCGGTTACAAAGGGGCGTGGCTATGGCTGTGTCTGGGTGGGGTTAGGAAGGGGCGTGCCTATGCTGTGTCTGGGAGGGGTTAGGAAAGGGGCGTGTCTATGGCTGTCTGGGAGGGGTTAGGAAGATGGCTGTGTCTGGGTGGGGTTAGGAAGGGGCGTGCCTATGGCTGTGTCTGGAAGGGGCGTGCCTATGGCTGTGTCTGGGTGGGGTTAAGAAGGGGCGTGCCCTTGTTTGAATAGGGTTAGGAAGAGGTGTGGCCTGGGCGGGGTTATAGCAGTAAACTTGCAGTAAGGAGGTGACGCCCGCCCCATAGATGCAGACACATGTACAGTAGTGGGATGATGGGCGTTGTAGTTCTCCATGCTCCGGGCACACTGACCTTCTGGGCTCCTTCCCGCGCTCTCCATCCGCCCGGCACGCCGCTCCTTTGCCCTCAGGTTCGGACCGGCAGTATTTCCTCTCTACCTCGTCCAGCAGAGAGTCCAAATCATTATCGGCCATGAAGAAGTCCTCCTCCGGGTCTGGCGCAGTAGCTTGTTGCTAGGAGACCACCTACGGAAGACTGCTGGAGTCAAAAAACATAATAAACCCGCGCATGCGCAGTAGTTAACGGATTAACCCGCAATCCAGCTCCCGAGCCTAGTCCTGCACCGCTCCGTCTGTTCGCCGCTGACCTCCGTGTCCCCTTCCCGTGTACGGTGTGGCCGCTGTGCTGTGTTCATAAATAAAATCGTAAATTAAAAATATTCGTAGTCGGCAGGATTCGAACCTGCGCGGGGAGACCCCAATGGATTTCTAGTCCATCGCCTTAACCACTCGGCCACGACTACTACATTGGCTGGTTGTACAATATGGTCGATCAACAACCAGGAACATGGAGGATCACTATACAGAGGACAGGTATGTGTATAAGAGGTGTGACAATTCCTTTTCCTTGCCATATATATATAAAAATATATATATATATATATGGGATCTGTCCATGGAGTCTGTACACCTCACACCATGGAAAGTAAATAAAATATCAACAATCCTGTGGCTTTCATTTGCACAGCATCATTCCCGCATCATGATATTTACACGTGTGTTCATGTACTTACACGCATCTATACACATTTACGTCCGTATTGCACGTGTATGCATCTAGCTGGTCCTGCTGGGCTGTACACGTCTTTACATGAGCAAATGTATTAAAAATACAGAAATTTCACAGTCAGGGACACAACTCTGCTTTACTTTTTTTTTTTTATTCAAACACAGCAGCCACAAACGCACAGATCTGATCGGTCATATTCATTCACATGGTGTTATATGCAGATGTGCGTTCTCTGCATTTTTTATTTGCACGTGAACGGACTCTTTGTCTTTCAGGAGATCATCAATACCACTGACGGGAGAGGAGGGCACACCACACAAATAATGTGAAATAATAAAAAATAAAAAGGTTATTTAAAATAATAAAATAAATAGAATTATTTACAATAATAATAAAATATATAAAACAGAAAATACAATATATTCAGCAGTCCGTTGTCTTTCAGGAGATTGGTAATACCACTATTGGGAGCTGATGATCTATTTCACAGATAATGTATAAATAATATACAGTATCTCACAAAAGTGAGTACACCCCTCACATTTTTGTAAATATTTTATATCTTTTCATGTGACAAAACTGAAGAAATGACACTTCTGCAGAGGTGTAACTAGAAACTTCAGGGCCCCGGTGGAAGAAATCATGAAGGGAACCCCCCCAAGTAATCATGAAGGGGGGGGTAGCAGCGGTGATACTTGGGTGGAGTGGCAGCGGTGATGTTGAGGGGGGTGGCAGCAGTGGTTGTTGAGGGGGGTGGCAGCGGTGGTTGTTGAGGGGGGTGGCAGCGGTGGTACTTGATGGGGGGTGGTGGCAGCGGTGGTACTTGAGGGGGGGTGGCAGCAGTGGTACTTGGGGGTGGCAGTGGTGGTAATTGATGGGGGGGTGGTGGCAGTGGTGGTACTTGAGGGGGGGTGGCAGCAGTGATGTTGAGGGGGTGGCAGCAGTGGTACTTGAGGGGGGTGGCAGCGGTGATGTTGAGGGGGGTGGCAGCGGTGGTACTTGAGAGGGTGTGGCAGCAGTGGTACTTGAGGGTGGATAGCAGCAATGGTACTTAGGGGTGGCAGCGGTGGTACTTGAGGGGGGTGGCAGCAGTGGTACTTGAGGGGGGTGGCAGCAGTGGTACTTGAGGGGGGTGGCAGCGGTTGTACTTGAGGGGGGGTGGCAGCGGTGGTACTTGAAAAGGTGTGGCAGCGGTGGTACTTGAGGGTGGGTAGCAGCAATGGTACTTAGGGGTGGCAGCGGTGGTACTTGAGGGGGGTGGCAGCAGTGGTACTTGGGGGTGGCAGCGGTGGTAATTGATGGGGGGTTGGTGGTACTTGAGGGGGGGTGGCAGCAGTGATGTTGGGGGGTGGCAGCAGTGGTACTTGAGGGGGGTGGCAGCGGTGATGTTGAGGGGGGTGGCAGCGGTGTTACTTGAGAGGGTGTGGTAGCGGTGGTACTTGAGGGTGGGTAGCGGCAATGGTACTTAGGGGTGGCAGCGGTGGTACTTGAGGGGGGTGGCAGCGGTGATACTTGATGGGGGGTGGTGGCAGCGGTGGTACTTGAGGGGGGTGGCAGCAGTGGTACTTGGGGGTGGCAGCGGTGGTAATTGATGGGGGGTGGTGGCAGTGGTGGTACTTGAGGGGGGTGGCAGCAGTGATGTTGAGGGGGTGGCAGCAGTGGTACTTGAGGGGGGTGGCAGCGGTGATGTTGAGGGGGGTGGCAGCAGTGGTACTTGAGAGGGTGTGGCAGCAGTGGTACTTGAGGGTGGGTAGCAGCAATGGTACTTAGGGGTGGCAGCGGTGGTACTTGAGGGGGATGGCAGCGGTGGTACTTGAGGGGGGTGGCAGCGGTGGTACTTGAGGGGGGGTGGCAGCGGTGGTACTTGATGGGGGGTGGTGGCAGCGGTGGTACTTGGGAGGGGGGTGGCAGTGGTGGTACTTGAGGGTGGGTGGTAGCAGTGGTACTTCATGGGGGGGGTGGCAAGAGTGGTACTTGATGGGGTGGTGGTGGCAGTGGTGGTACTTGAGGGGGGGTGGCTGTGGTGGTACTTCAGGGGGATGGCAGTGGTGGTGTCATCCTCTCCCACCCCCACCTCTGCCTCTTACTAATCCCATCCCCCCACCACTGATCTCATCCCTACCCCCCCCCCATCATCCCCTCTGTTGTAGAAGTGATGGGGGGAGGTAGGGATGGGATCAGTAAGAAGCAGAGGTGGTGGAGGTTGGGATGGATCGATTGCACTGCAATTTGTCACTTACTTCCGTCACCGTTCTCCAGGGTTGTCTTTCCTCATGAGGAGAGCTCCTCCCCTTCACTCGATTGGTGTCAGCTGACTTCATTTTTTAGTGTCTGCCCCTCCTCCCTACATTCTCTCTGTCTCTGGATAGGTGGGGCGGTCCAGAGTCTCCCTCAGCGCTGTCTTTTCTCCCCTCAGCGGGCAAGAGCCCCCTCCCTGCGGCAGAATGAACAGCCAGGCGGGGCGGCCACAGCGGGCCTCTCAGTACCACAGCACAGCCATAATGGACAGGACAAGTGCGACTGCTGCAACCCTGATAATTCCGCCACTGACACTTGGCTACAATGTAAAGTAGTGAGTGTACAGCTTGTATAACAGTGTAAATTTGCTGTCCCCTCAAAATAACTCAACACACAGCCAATAACGTCTAAACCGCTGGCAACAAAAGTGAGTACACCCCTAAGTGAAAATGTCCAAATTGGGCCCAATTAGCCATTTTCCCTCCCCGGTGTCATGTAACTCATTAGTGTTACAAGGTCTCAGGTGTTATCACTCTCACTCTCTTATACTGGTCACTGGAAGTTCAATATGGCACCTCATGGCAAAGAACTCTCTGAGGATCTGAAAAAAAGAATTATTGCTCTAAATAAAGATGGCTTAGTCTATAAGAAGATTGCCAAGATTGAAACTGAGCTGCAGCATGGTGGTCAAGACCATGCAGCAGTTTAACAGGACAGGTTCCACAAAGAACAGGCCTCGCCATGGTCGACCAAAGAAGTTGAGTGCTCGTGCTCAGCGTCATATCCAGAGGTTGTCTTTTGGAAATAGACGTATGAGTGCTGCCAGCATTGCTGCAGAGGTTGAAGGGGTGGGGGGTTAGCCTGTCAGTGCTCAGACCATACGCCACACACTGCATCAAATGCATGGCTGTCGTCCCAGAAGGAAGCCTCTTCTAAAGATGATGCACAAGAAAGTCCTCAAACAGTTTGCTGAAGACAAGCAGACTAAGAACATGGATTACTGGAACCATGTCCTGTGGTCTGATGAGACCAAGATAAACTTATTTGGTTCAGATGGTATCAAGCATGTGTGGCGGCAACCAGGTGAGGAGTACAAAGACAAGTGTGTGTTGCCTACAGTCAAGCATGGTGGTGGGAGTGTCATGGTCTGGGGCTGCATGAGTGCTACCAGCACTGGGGAGCTACAGTTCATTGAGGGAACCATGAATGCCAACATGTACTGTGACATACTGAAGCAGAGCATGATCCCCTTCTTTCAGAGACTATTCCGGCTTTCAATCAGTGGTATGAGCTGAAAGCCGGAGGACATGTCACAGAAGCCCCCATTGCATGCATGATCTACTGATTGTGGATGCAATGCTTTCCAGGCCCCTTCAGGAAAAAATAAATGCAATTTTTTTCTGGAGCCGCCCCTGTCCGAATTGGATTTGAATTTTGCCGCCCCATCCCTCCCTTCAATTTTTTTCTCTATTTTATCTTCTTAACATTTGGTAGACATATCCCAAAAAATTCTAAAAAGTATCCCTTTTTATTTTATCTCATGGCCGAAATGTGAGAAATAACGTATTTATCATAAATCATTCCATAAACACATACCACATACACTGCATATATACCTTATTTTCCCCTTAAAATCAGGGGAAAATTGCGGGTGCGTGTTATACGCCGATCCCCTGCGATCCTGAGCTTCAAAATCGCCGACCACGATTTGAAAATGGCGCCGCCGGTGCCGAAATACACAGAGCCGGTCCTCGGCTCTTCTCGGCCACTTTCGGCTTCACTCGAGCGCCGCCCGAACCTAGCCGAGTGTACTCGGCTAGGTTCGGATAGCTCCGCTCACAGTCACGTCCATCCCGGGCGGGACTACAAGTGGAGCCGAAAGGGAACGAGAAGAGCCGAGGACCGGCTCTGTGTATTTCGGCGCCGGCGGCGCCATTTTCAAATCGCGGTCAGCGATTTTGAAGCTCAGGATCGCAGGGGATCGCAGGGGAGCGGCGCCATTTTCAAACTGTGAGCTGCAAGGCTGCACTGGGGCAAGGCTGCACGGGGATAAGGCTGCAATGGACACTGGGGAAGGCTGCACTGACAAGGCTGCACTGACAAGGCTGCACTGACATGGCTGCACTGGGGCAAGGCTGCACTGACATGGCTGCACTGGGGCAAGGCTGCACTGGGATAAGGCTGCAATGGACACTGGAGAAGGCTGCACTGACAAGGCTGCACTGACAAGGCTGCACTGACATGGCTGCACTGGGGCAAGGCTGCACTGATGAGGCTGCATTGATGGGCATTTAAATGTAAGTTTTTTTTCCCTTAAACTTCCCTCCTAAAAGTTTTTTTTCCTTAAAATTCCCTCCTAAACTTGGGGTGCGTGTTATACGCTGATAAATACGGTAATTAGAGGAAAATATGCCTATAAAATAGTTTATAATTTGCCATTTAAAAAAAATATGTCCCCGGATTTAATTTTTAAAATCTGGTCACCTTAACCAATAGGGACTTTTAAAACGTCACGTATGGAAAATTTTGGGTACTGATTGTCGTCATTTCACTGGCAATTTTAAAGTGGAACATCTCCCAATCAACATTGAGTTTATTTTTGATCCTTATGCTGCTAGAATTAGTAAATAGATAGGAATGTGTATTGTATTTACTTGTTTTAAACTTTTTTATATTTCTTCAGTTACTTCCTGGTTACTTTCCTGGGCAATGATGTCACACATCCCAGGAGTCTTCAGGAGGGGAGTTAAGCACACTCTCCTTTCTGCATGCTTGAGCTAAGGGCAGATGAATTGCAGGAAGTAATTTTTTGCCCTTACTCAAGATGGCCATGACCAGAAATGCTATGGGGGTGTCTTATCAAAGTGATTTCTCAAAAAATAAAGCATGAAGACATGGATAGATGCGGAGTTTGCTTTAAATATTAATTCTGAATAAAATAGTGTTTTTGGTTTGAGGTGCTCAGATGCAGAGAAGATCTTCATTAACCACTTGCTGACCAGCGCCGCAGTTGTACTGCGGCAGAATAGCACGGCTGGGCGAAACAACATTATATAACGTTGCTTCGCCCTGTGGCCACCAGGGGGCGCGCACGTGTGCCCCCTGCTCGCCCACAGAGCTAATGCGAGTACCCAGCGGTCGCGATCACTACCGGGCTCCTGCGATCGTTCGGGGCACGCGGAGAACAGGATCTGTGTGTGTAAACACACAGTTTCCGGTTCCTTGAGGGGAGAACAGACAGATTGTGTGTTCATACAGAGTATGAACAGCATTCTGTCATCTCCCCTACACAGTCCCCTCCCCCCTTCAGTTAGAACACATAATAGGGAACACATTAACCCCTTGATCACCCCCTAGTGGTTAACCCCTTCACTGCCAGTGACATTTTTGCAGTAATCAATGCATTTTCTTTGCAATGATCACTGTAAAAATGCCAACGGTCCCAAAAATGTGTAAAAATTGTCCGACGTGTCCACCAAAATGTCACAGTCCAGATAAAAATTGCAGATCGCTGCTATTACTAGTAAAAAAAAAAAAATTAATAATAAAAATGCCATAAAACTATCCCCTATTTTGTAAACGCTATAACTTTTGCACAAACCAATCAATATACGCTTATTGCGATTTTTTTTTTTTTTTTTACCAAAAATATGTAGAAGAATACATATCGACCTAAACCGAGGAAAAAAATATTTTTTTATATATATTTTTGGGGATATTTATTATAGCAAAAAGTAAAAAATACTGCGTTCTTTTCAAAATTGTCGCTCTTTTTCTGTTTATAGCGCAAAAAATAAAAACAGAGGTGATCAAATACCACCAAAAGAAAGCTCTATTTGTGGGAAAAAAAGGACGTCAATTTTGTCTGGGTACAACATCGTACGACCGCGCAATTGTCAGTTAAAGCGACGCAGTGCTGAATCGCAAAAAGTGCTTTGGACAGGAAGGAGGTAGAATCTTCCGGGGCTGAAGCGGTAAAGTGTTACTAAACCCACAACAGTAAAATCAGTCTGTATATGCAGTAAAGCATGCTTGTTATACTCACTGTGGAACCTAAGGGGTTAATCCTTTGCATTGTGTATAAATGCTGTTTGATCCTGTCTTCTCTGATCCACCTCTTCTTCCACTGTCTCCAAAAAATAACCTGATATTTACAGAGCCAGGGGACGGGCTGCACTTGCTCAGTTTGGTGTGTATTGCTAGAGAGTTTTTTTTTGTTCTTGGGAACGTGCATTAGATCAGCACAGAGCCAATCAGCACTGTCCAGACAGAGGATCGGGGAGAATGAAAACTCCTCCTACAAGCTTTACTAAGAACTGATAGAAGTCACAAGGCTGCTATATACTGCTGATGAAAAAAGGTATTTATGAGTTTATATTTACTAAAATAATTACATTTTCATGTTATGTGTACTGTAGGAGAATGCAGGTTCAATGTCATGTTTGGTATCTTCTTCGTCGCAAACTTTTCTTTTTTACCAAACACTGGGTAATGCATTGCGGTTGTGTGCCCTATAATTGAATTAAATGAAATGTATTTTTTTACTTCAAATTTGTGCTTAATAAACCAATGGGGTAATACTGTGTAAAATAAAAATTTGAAACTACCATCATTTTATTCTCCATGGTTTTTGCTTTCAGAAAAGATATATATTGCTTTAGTGTGTTGGGCTGCCATTGAAAATCAATGGCACTGCAATGTACTAATACACATAATGGATGGTAATGTGTGCGTGCCAGTCATGAACCTGGTAATGCACACATTACTGCAACCCACTGCTACAAAGAAATTTGAATGAGCCCTCCATGTGCAGGAAGGTGTTTTGTACCGCTGATATCCACTATGTGGCAAGATATCTGCAGAAAACACAATGGGGGACGTGTATCAATTCTGTCTCACAGCAGGGCAATGCTAAATTGGATCACTGAGACAGATAATGAGACAGATTTATTTTCTTTATTCTGCTTCATTCATATATTCCTCCCTCATGTGGAAAGTACAGTACATAGTTTTCCCCGATCACTGATCTGGAAAAAATACTCATCTTGATGAAAATCTGATCCCCAGTGCCAATTCTGTCACTGACCTGTGCAAAACCCCGAGATTGCAGACATAGGGGTCACAAATTTACCAGAAAAACTGTCACATAGACTTTCAAACTGAGAGGTACCATGATTTGCATCTAATTTTGTTGCAAGGACATTAGTTAAAACCCAACTTCAGACAAAATCTATTCATGCAATGGAATTGATTTACTAAAGGCAATTAGACTGTGCACTCTGCAAGTGCAGTTGTTCCAGAACTTAGTAAATGAGCAGAAACTCTGACTTTCATCATCCAATCATGTGCAAGCAAACAGAAGTTTTTTTTTTTTTTACCTTAATGCACAGAATACATCAAGGTAAAAAAACCTTCTGCTTTAAGAACCACTTTAAATCTTTTTTTTTTTTAATTAACTTTATTCAGCCAAAGATGATATGTCAAGCATAAACACAATGCCTTCCACCAGACCCTGCTCCTGCTGCTTCTCTACTGATACATTTCTCTCTATTTGGGGTTTAATCATATCAGTGGAGGCCAGTGGCGTAGCGTGGGGTTGTCAGCACCCGGGGCAAGGCAAGTAATTTGCGCCCCCCCTAACCTGCGGACTTTTATCACTCCCCGAGTCCCTTCAAATACAATAGTACTGACCTACCTGATTCCTATACTGACCACTACACTAACCTACTTGATTTCAACACTGACCAACCTGATTCCTTTACTCACCATTACACACTACACTGACCACTATACTATACTGTCCACTACACTAAGAACCACACTGACCACTATACTGTCCACTACACTACACTGACCACTATACTGTCCACTACACTGACCACTATACTGTCCACTACATTACACTGACCATTATACTGACCACTACACTGAGAACTACACTGTCCACTACACTATACTATACTGACCACTATACTACACTGAGAATTACATTACAGTGACCATTACACTGTCCACTACACTACACTGACCACTATACTACACTGACCACTATACTATACACTCCACTACACTGTCCACTACACTATACTGACCACTACACTAACCACTATACTGTCCACTATACGGACCACTATACTACACTGTCCACTACACTACACTGACCACTACACTACACTGACCACTACACTATACAGACCACAATACTACACTGTCCACTACACTACACTAACCACTACACTACACTGTCCACTATACTACACTGACCACTACACTATACTGACCACTACACTATACTGACCACAATACTACACTGTCCACTACACTACACTGACCACTACACTGTCCACTACACTACACTGACCACTACACTGCACTGACCACTACACTATACTGACCACAATACTACACTGACCACTACACTACACTGTCCACTACACTATACTGACCACTACACTGTTCACTATACTACACTGACCACTACACTATACAGACCACAATACTACACTGACCACTACACTACACTGTCCACTACACTATACTGACCACTACACTATACAGACTACAATACTACACTGTCCACTATACTACACTGTCCACTATACTACACTGTCCACTAGACTACACTGTCCACTACACTACACTGTCCACTATACTACACTGTCCACGACACTACACTGTCCACTACACTACACTGTCCACTATACTACACTGTCCACTACACTACACTGTCCACTACACTATACTGACCACAATACTACACTGACCACTACACTACACTGTCCACTACACTATACAGACTACAATACTACACTGTCCACTATACTACACTGTCCACTACACTACACTGTCCACTACACTACACTGTCCACCACACTGACCACTACACTACACTGTCCACTACACTATACTGTCCACTACACTACACTGTCCACTATACTACACTGTCCATTACACTATACTGACCACTACACTATACTGACCACAATACTACACTGTCCACTACACTATACTGACCACTACACTACACTGTCCAGTACACTATACTGACCACTACACTATACTGACCACTATACTACACTGTACACTATACTGTCATGCCTAGTCTTCCTATACTGACACTACATATACGGCACCTGTCTCTTCTCCCCCCCCCCCTGTGTTTATCCATTCCTCACCTTCTTTTCTTGCATCGGTCTGGAGGATAGGAGGAGGAGAAGACAGCTGCCCCGGCGGCTCACACTCTCCAGTGCTCGTCTCCCCCACGCTCCGGCCAGCATGTTCATTGTTTCCCGGTGCACTGTGATTGGGCTATGGGGGTCATGTGCGGAGGCGGGACTTCAGGAGCAACCGTGATCGCGGATAGTGACACTACTGGCACGAAATTGCGCCCCCCTAAATGTCGCGCCCGGGGCCACGGCACCCCCCACGCTACGCCACTGGTGGCGGCCCATGCATTGTGGGTGCACGGGCGCCGCCCCCCCCGACACCTTCAAAATAGGGTGGGCTCGGGGCGCAGAGCCTCCCATTCCCACCCTGTTGGGTAGCATAGCAAATTAATTTTTGCTATTTTCACACTAACGTTCCTCCCTGCCAATCAGCAGGCAGGTCAGTCGCCACTTCCCGCCGAGGAGGAGAGCCGCTGCTTCCCGCCGAGGAGTACCGCTGAGGAGGAGAGCCGCCGCTTCCTGCTGAGGAGGAGTGCCACTGAGGAGGAGAGCCCTGTCACTCCAGGAGAGGAGCAGAGCCCCGCCACACGAGCAGTAGGTGCCGCCGGACCAGCTGCGGGGGGGAGTGTTAGTGAAGTGACAGCCGAGCCGGGGGACGCGCCATACGAAGTGCTATGAGTAAGCACTTAGTATAAGTGTGAAATGCGTCAGATGTTGTCCTGTACCACTCTGCCGTGGTGTCTTGTGTATTTCATGATCCTGTTCCACGATTAAAGGCATATGAAATTTCTTCCGGTGTGCGGTTGTCCAGACTTCTTCGTTCATTCCTACCTGCATAGATATTAGCCAGCACCTGGGGCTCTTCCTCTCCTGGAGGTAAAGGATTTATCTATTTCGGTTTGGATCTACCTGAGCGGTGGAGTCTATTTTGCTTCCGGGGACACGCCTGGCTGCATTTGATGGGCACAAATGGCTGCATATGATAGGCACAAGTGGCTGCACTTGATTGGCACAAGTGGCTGCATTTGATTGGCACAAGTGGCTGCATTTGATTGGCACAAGTGGCTGCATTTGATTGGCACAAGTGGCTGCACATGACGGACACAAGTGGCTGCATATGATGGGCACAAGTGGCTGCATTTGATGGGCACAAGTGGCTGCATTTGATGGGCACAAGTGGCTGCATATGATGGGCACAAGTGGCTGCATTTGATGGGCACAAGTGGCTGCATTTGATTGACACAAGTGGCTGCATTTGATTGGCATAAGTGGCTGCATTTGATTGGCACAAGTGGTTGCATATGAAGGGCACAAATGGCTGCATATGAAGGGCACAAATGGCTGCATATGATGGGCACAAGTGGCTGCATATACTGGGCACAAGTGGCTGCATTTGAGGGGCACAATTGGTTGCATTTGATGGGCACAAATGGCTGCATATACTGGGCACAAGTGGCTGCATAATATGGACACAAGTGGCTGCATATGATGGGCACAAGTGGCTGCATTTGATTGGCACAAGTGGCTGCATATGATGGGCACAAGTGGCTGCATTTGATTGGCACAGGTGGCTGCATATGATGGGCACAAGTGGCTGCATTTGATGGGCACAAGTGGCTGCATTTGATTGGCACAAGTGGCTGCATATACTGGGCACAAGTGGCTGCATATTATAGGCACAAGTGGCTGCATTTGACGGGCACACGTGGCTGCATTTGATGGGCACAAATGGCTGCATATGACGGGCACAAGTGGCTGTATTTGATTGGCGCAAGTGGCTGCATTTGATTGGCACAAGTGTCTGCATATGATGGCCACAATGGCTGCATTTGATGGGCACAGTGAGGCTGCAATTGATGGGGGGGGTTCAGTATTTTTCAGTTTGTTTGCGCCCCCCAAAAATTGTGAGCACCAGCCGCCACTGAATCATATTATGGCCCAGGTGTGGTGAAACAGGTTAGAGGAGGCATTGGGTCTGGTGGAAGGCATTTTGCTTATGCTTATATATCTCATTAATGGTTGAATAATATTTTTTATATTTTTCTTCTTCTATTTTATACCCTGCAATGAATGGACCTATGTTTGCTGATCTATTACAATATCAGTGTCACCAGAGAAGGACATTGATTTGTATCGTGTAATATGCAAAGCCTGCAGTAGGTGGCAGCAGCAGAAGGCAAATCGAGACAGGTTCAATTTATCAGCCAGCGATGAGGCTATTAATGAGAAAATCACAGCTTGGTAGAGAAAAAAGGTGAAGGTAAACAGAAAAGGGGCAAATAAAGGGTCAATAGGCTGTGAATATACAGCAGATAAGAAAATTGATACAAAATACCGCTCTAGTCCCTGCAGAACTACAAGTGCAAAGAAGTCTAAGTTGAACCTATCGTCCTTGATAAATAGATGTAGGACTATGCAGTAACTTTGAAGACAATAATAAAATAATGTATTGCCTTTAAGAAATACATTTTAAAGAGAAACTCTTGATGTAAATAATGTTATCAATTTGATTTAAAGGGGTTTTAAACCCTCGTGTTTTTTCACCTTAATGCATTAAGAGCGCTTCTCCCAGGGGGTTTACTGATGCGAGGAGGAGCCGCGAGAGCCGCCGGGGGACCCCAGAATATGATGATCGGGGCCACACTGTGCAAAACAAACTGCACAGTGGAGGTAAGTATGATATGTTTGTTATTTAACCGCTTCAGCCCCGGAAGATTTGACCCCCTTCCTGACTGGAGCACTTTTTACAATTTGGCACTGCGTCGCTCTAACTGACAATTGCGTGTCGCTGTACCCAAACGAAATTTCCGTCCTTTTTTCCATACAAATAGAGCTTTCTTTTGGGGGTATATGATCACCTCTGTGGTTTTTATTTTTTGCGCTATAAACAAAAAAATAGCGACAATTTTGAAAAAAAACTATATTTTTTACTTTCTGCTATAATAAATATCCCCCAATTTAAAAAAAAAAAAAATTCTTCATCAGTTTAAGCCAATATATATTCTTCTACATATCTTTGGTAACAAAAATCGCAATTAGCGTATAATGATTGGTTTGCGCAAAAGTTATAGCGTCTGCAAACTATGGGAAAGATTTATGACATTTTTATTATTATTGTTTTTTTAGTAGTAATGGCGGTGATCTGCGATTTTTAGTGGTACTGGAACACTGCGACAGATCGGAGACTTTTGACACTTTTGTGGGACCATTGGCATTCATACAGCGATCAGTGCTATAAAAATGCACTGATTACTGTGTAAATGTCACTGACAGGGAAGGGGTTAACACTAGGGGGCGATCAAGGGGTTAATTGTGTGTTCCCTCAGTGTGTTCTAACTGTATGGGGATAGGATTGACTAGGAGAGGAGCCATATCGTTTTTCCTACTTAGTAGGAACAAACAATATGGCTCCTCTCCTTTGACAGCACAGCGATTTGTGTGTTTACCCCAGAAGGGTAGAATTGGGGCTGCTCTGTGCGAAACATTACACAGAGCAAGTAGGTATGACAAGTTAGTTGTTTTTAAAAAATCTCTTTAAGGGCTCTGTGCAGGGAAGATCCGCATCTGAACCCAGAGAAGGTGGAGGCTGTATGTATGACAAGTATGTATGACAAATTTGTTGTTTTAAAAAACATCACTTTAAGAGCTCTGTGCAGGGAAGATCCACATCTGAACCCAGAGAAGGTGGAGGCTGATAGACCGGAGGTAATATAAGGCATTACAATTACATTTAGGCTGCTTTCACACTGAAAGTGCCGGCCTTTAGCGGTAAAGCATGGCTTGTTCTAGCAAAGCTTTAGTGCTTTTGCGATGCTTTTCGCCCGCTAGTGGGGCGCTTTTAACCCCAAAGAAGGAGTTAAAAACTTCTGTGTTGCAGCGCTTCCGAATTGCTTTTCAGGCGCTACAGAAGCGCTGCCCATTCGTTGCAATGAGCAGGGGCATTTTGGGAGCGCTGTATCCGCCCCAAAGATGCTGCTTGCAGGACGTTTTCTATCGTCCCGCAAGCGCACCGCCCCAGTGTGAAAGCACTCATTGCAGAGAATGGGAGGCAGTTTTCAGGCACTTTACAGGTGCTATTTCAAGCACCGAAATAAAAAAAAAACAAATGCGTGGGGGTCCCCCCAAAATCCATACCAGGCCCTTCAGGTATGGTATGGATATTAAGGGGAACCCTGCGCCAATTTTTTTTTAATGCCGTAGGGGTCCCCCCAAAAATACATACCAGGCCCTTCAGGTCTAGTATGGATTTTAAGGGAACCCTGTGCCAAAATTTTTAAAAATGGTGTAGGGGTCCCCCCTAAAATCCATATCAGATCCAAGCACGCAACCTGGCAGGCCGCAGGAAAAGGGGGGATAAGAGAGCGCCCTCCCTCCTGAACCGTACCAGGCCACATGCCCTCAACATGGGGAGGGTGCTTTGGGGTCCCTCCCAAAGCACCTTGTCCCCATGTTGATGGGGACAAGGGCCTCATCCCCACAACCCTTGCCCGTTGGTTGTGGGGGTCTGCGGGCGGACCCCCACAACCACCGGAATATGGAAGCCCCCTTTAACATGGGGACCTCCAGATCCCAGCCCCCCTATGTGAATGGGTATCTGGTACACTGTACCCCTACACATTCATCAAAAAAGTGTCAAAATGGTAAAAAGAACAGTAGACAATTTGGGACAAGTCTTTTATTTAAAAAAAAAAACTGTCCTGCTATGTCCATTCATCTTCGATCACAGCGTTCGACGTCCCGAGAAAAAAAAACGTAAAAAACTCTGCCTCCATAGTTGGCTCCAGCTGACTGAAGCCTCTTCACGATGACAGCCGTTATATATCTGAGGGCGGTAGAAGGTTTTCCTCTTAAGTGGGATTTTTAAGGGGAGGAGGTCTCAAAAAAGTATAACAGAAAGTATAAAAAATTATCAAAATTTTATTATATCAAGGTTTAAAAGTATGACATATACTAAGTTGAGAACAGTAAATAAAAGCAACAATGGATGCCAAAATTTACAAATATTGGAAATACAACCAGGATAAGCACGACAGTTCGACAGAGCTACACAAAACCCCACAGAGGCTGTATCAGCAAGGAGGCAATTGACAGTGCAGGCCCAACGTGTTTCGAGGTTTTTTGTAAGGATTGCGACCTCTTCTTCAGGGGCTGGAGGTAAGGTGTATATCTGTCATGCTATTGCAGGATCAATATCATATGGCGTCCACTTTCGGCAAGGGGGAGGGGGAGAATGGTTAGCCACCGGGACCCAGACCCGAGTACCAGTGCCGCTGCCGTAAAACCAAGACCGCCAGCAGATCGAGACCTGACACAAAGGGCGTCATGTCCGTCGGCAATGTTGTACATTCTCTTTGTCATACAAAACTGAAGGTGCAGAGGCCATGACATGCTCAAGCTGCTGAACATAGGCGCTTTTCTGCTATTTTCTCCTGGAGTGTGGTATCTAAGATCTACCAGCCACGTTAGTGAATACTTTTTTGCGAATCAGCACAGGGATCAACTCTCCACTATGCACCCATAGAGTACCTCCCACAGCCCCTATACCTGGGGTGTTGTCAATTGCTGTATATCCGCTCGAGGAGTCAGCGCATAGACAACCTTAGGCTTCATGCAGTAATAGCTGACAAAGAGAACGTACAACATTGCCGACGGACGTGACGCTCGCGATCTGCTGGCGGTCTTGGTTTTACGGCAGCGGCGCTGGTACTCGGATCTGGGTCCCGGTGGCTAACCATTCTCCCCCTCCCCCTTGCCGAAAGTGGACGCCATATGATATTGATCCTGCAATAGCATGACAGATATACACCTTACCTCCAGCCCCTGAAGAAGAGGTTGCAATCCTTACAAAAAACCTCGAAACGCGTTGGGCCTGCACTGTCTATTGGCTCCTTGCTGATACAGCCTCTGTGGGGTTTTGTGTAGCTCTGTCGAACTGTCGTGCTTATCCTGGTTGTATTTCCAATATTTGTAAATTTTGGCATCCATTTTTGCTTTTATTTACTGTTCTCAACTTAGTATATGTCATACTTTTAAACCTTGATATAATAAAATTTTGATAATTTTTTTATACTTTCTGTTATACTTTTTTGAGACCTCATCCCCTTAAAAATCCCACTTAAGAGGAAAACCTTCTACTGTATATGTATAAAGGGATGCGGGCTGGTCGTCTCCTTCCATAAAGTTCATGTCACCACCTCAGTTTCTATATAGCTGAGGGCGGGGCCACCCAGTGACGTAAATGGATGCCCCTGCCCCCTCTGACACCACGTGATGTCAGAGGAAGGTGGGGTCATCCGTTTACGTCACCGTGTGGCCCTGTCCTCAGCTATATAACAGCTGTCATCGTGAAGAGGCTTCAGTTGGCGAGAGCCTCCAATGGAGGCGGAGTTGTTGCTTTTTTTTTTTTTCTCGGGTCATAGGACGCTGTGATTGAAGATAAATGGATATCGCGGGACAGTTGTTTTTTTTTAAATAAAGGACTTGTCCCAAATTGTCTACTGTAATTTTTACCATTTTAACACTTTTTTTGGTGAATGTATAGGGGTACAATGTACCCGATACCCACTCACATAGGGGGAGTCGGGATCTGGGGGTCCCCTTGTTAAAGGAAGCTTCCAGATTCTGATAAGCCCCCAACCCACATACCCCCACAACCACCGGCAAGAGTTGTGGGGATGAGGCCCTTGTCCCCATCAACATGGGAACAAGGTCATTTGGGGGGGAGCCCAAAGCACCCTCTCCATGTTGAGGGCATGTGGCCTGGTACGGTTCATGATGGGGGGCCCTCTCTCGTCCCCCCCCTTTTCTTGCGGCCTGCCAGGTTGCGTGCTTGGATAAGGGTCTGGTATCGATTTTGGGGGGGCCCCTACGCCTTTTTTTTATTTTGGCACAGGGTCCCCCCTAAAATCCATACAAGACCTGAAGGGCCTGGTATTGATTTTGGAGGGACCCCTACGCCATGTTTGTTTTAATTTGGCACAGGGCTCCCCTTAATATCCATACCAGACCTGAAGGGCCTGGTATGGATTTTGGGGGGACCCCAACGCATTTTTAATTTTTAATTTTGGTGCGGGGTTCCCCTTAATATTCATACCAGACCCAAAGGGCCTGGTAATGGACTGGGGGGGGAACCCATGCCATTTTTTTCAATGATTTTTATCTCTATTGCCGGGATCTGACAATTCATTACAGCTGTGAGCAGTTTTAAATGACTTTTTTTCCTTCAGAAATGTCATTTTACTGTGGTATTGTTCTAAACACGGGAAAATGCGCTACTTTACAGGCATACTATAGACACCCCCCAGGCACGATATTTAAAGGAATATTTCACTTTTATTGTTTCACTTTAAGCATTATTAAAATCACTGCTCCCGAAAAAACGTCAGTTTTTAAAACTTATTTTTGCATTGATCCATGTCCCCTGGGGCAGTACCCGGGTCCCCATACACTTTTTATGGCAATAACTTGCATATAAGCCTTTAAAATGAGCACTTTCGATTTTTCATGTTCGTGTCCCATAGACTTTAATGGTGTTCGCGTGTTCGTACAAATTTTTTGCCTGTTCGCATGTTCTGGTGCAAACCGAAACAGGGGGTGTTCGGCTCATCCCTACTGTACACCAAATTTTTTTTAGGTTTTTATCCAATTAATCGAAACAATGATCAGCCAACTAATTGTTTATGAAAACAATCATTAGCTGCAGCCCTATAATGCATTATACTGTACTTTCTATTTAAAAGCTAACTCTAGCCGGACGCTACATGGAGTAGGACGCTTACCGAGGAGCTCCAGCCATTGATCCTGCAATCTACAGCATCCTGAGCTCCACAGAAGAATTCTATACACCTTAATTAACTTTTCTATCGCCCCAGACTCTGGCCATCATGTCCCCACAAAAATTGCAGAAATCCACTGCAGCTAAACTGGCACAATACCGCCGACAAACCAGCGAGGACCCGGAGGAATATGGCGGCGCGACACAGTCCGGGGAGGAGAGGTCAGCGGGAGATACAGATATGCTCTTGGAAGCAATTACATTCTGCCGTACATCGCTGACAACTCAAATAGAGGAAGTAAAGCTGGATATCTCCCTGATTAGGCAGGACCTACACAAACTGCGTGATCGAGTCAAAGCAACAGAGACTCGTATCAGCGATGTGGAAGATACTATCCCGCCATTACAGGCTGACTCAGGCCACATGCAGCAGCAAATTCAACAGCTTTTCTCTAAGCAGGACGAGATGGAGAATAGGCTTAGAAGATGTAATCTGCGGCTGATCGGCCTGCCGGAGGGGGCTGAAGGTAGGGATCCCACCAGTTTTTTGGAACAGCTACTGATTACAATTTATGGGAGAGAGGCCTTTTCCTCCATGCTGGCAGTAGAAAGAGCTCACCGCATCCCGGCCAGGCCACCTCCTCAGGAAGCACCCCCCCGCACGTTTATAGCCAAACTGCTAAACTACAAGGACAGGGACGCAGCACTTAGATTGGCCAGAGAAAAGGGTAATATCCCCTTCGGTAACGTCAAGGTTGCCATTTTTCCGGACTTTTCGGCGGAAGTCCAGTGCCGCCGACAGGGATTCATGGAAGCGAAACGCAAGCTCAGAGATAATCTCAAATACGCCATGTTATTTCCCGCCAGGCTCCGAGTGGTACACGACGGAAAAGCCTCCTTCTTTAAAGACCCTGGAGAATTGATTGCATGGCTGGAACACCGCATTACCACTGCAAAGACTGACTGACTATGCTGTGAGTACAATACACAATCACCTTCCTAGCATACAAGGTGTCCTGCAATGTATTGCATAAACTGACATACTCGCTGTAGGCCCAAAACCCTTTTCTCCCCTGTTTGTGAATACTGCGATTAGAGGATTTAGTTCACCTATTAGCTGCTCCTCATTTTGGAACTTTATAGTCGCTTTACCCAAGCGGTTTGAGTCGCATTGCCCTTGAGATTGAAACGGGACTTATCCTTGTCAATATCTGAGAGCAAACGTTAATTATTAAAGATTCTGGACTTTAAATAATGCCCGGTTTAAGGGATCATCACATATCCTACTCACCACTTCGGGGGCTGGAGTCTCGACTTAAAAAACAGTCCTACTAACTGCATGTAAGTTGCAGCGAATTTTTGCGCATCTGTTTATTTATGTGCATCTGGAACAGTACCTCTTGGCTCTGTATCTATCGGCTCTTTTGGGAAATACTCAGCTATGTTTCAGGAGCTATATGGAATTCCTTGCTATTTATCCCACATAGGATGAAGCAGGCTGTTTTTTTTTGGAACTCAATCAAAGTTTTGTTTTGGGAATGTGCCCGCACCAGTTGGGGACAGTGCAGGGCGGGGTGGATGTTAATATGGTTAGATTTTAAACCACAGATTGCAATTTGGAAGCAAGGTTCAAACCAATACATATCTCTGAGTAGGTTTGCTGGTGTTACAGCCACCTTTTATTGGATAGCATTGTCTATAATTCGGAAAGGTGCATGGAATAAGATGTCAGTAAAGTGTATAATTGATATTTATGGGTTATATTCAACCACAATTGACCTAATATGGCATCTTTAAAATTTCTTACTTGGAACGTGAGAGGTCTGCGTGAGCCCATTAAACGCTCTGCAGCCTTCACGTTCCTTAAGAAACAGAGGGCGGACATCATGACGCTGGTGGAAACACATGTGGAGGGCAGACTACAGATGGCCCTCAGACGCCCCTGGGTAGGATGGGCATTCCATTCAACACACACATCCCACTCTAGAGGGGTATCTATACTTGTGGCAAAATCAGTACAATTTGAGCTTGGAGAGATAAGCACTGACTCACAAGGCAGATATGTATTTATATCTTCTAAATTGTTTGGAGAACCCTTTCTCCTTATGGCCTTTTATATCCCGCCTCCGTTCTCCATCAATATAATTCTTGAGGGACTCACATTTATGGCTAGATATCCTACAGTACCAGCAGTATGGATGGGGGACTTCAACACCACCATGAATGACACCCTAGACAGGCTCAGACCACCGTCAATAAATGCAGGGAAGATTGGGGATACCAGGTTGCATAAACTTACTACATCCATTCATTTAATTGATACTTGGAGAAACAGATTCCCACATATACACACTTATTCCTGCGTTTCTTCCACTCACAATTCATTGTCCCGCATTGACTTCATTCTTATATCCCAACAACTTCTACCCAGACTTTTGACAGTGTCTTTTGGACCTAGATTTTTGTCAGATCATAGCCCATATATGATAACAGTCTCTATGCCCCTTAATAGACTGCCACAAAATTGGCGCCTAAACCCATTCTGGCTAACCCTACTACCAGAAGATGAGACTCTAATGACAGAATGGAATCAGTTCTTTATGGATAATAATCTCTCTGCCTCAATGCCGGCTATATGGGACACGTTCAAACCCCATGTCCGTATGACCCTAACGTCACACATTAATAAGATCAAAAACGATTCTGTGGAAGCAATTGAGAAAGCGGTGAGGGAACTTCACTCGTCAGAGCAGGCATACATAACTGACCCCTCTATATCAAATGCTAATGCACTTAAACTTCAGACGAGAATGGTATCTCAGATGCAATATGGAAAAGCTAAACAGAAACAGTTTTTTTCCAAACAAAAGTGGTTCGAGCATGGGGAAAAGGCTGGTAAGCTTCTAGCATACCTGGCTCAAAACGATCCCTACATGATCAGGGTGGAACATCAATCACAAATCCATCTGCTGTTGCCTCAAAATTTCTAGACTTTTTTAACCACTTCAGTCCCGGAAGGATTTACCCCCTTCCTGACCAGAGCACTTTTTACAATTTGGCACTGCGTCACTTTAACTGCTAACAGCGCGGTCATGCAATGCTGTACCCAAACGAAATTTGCGTCATTTTCTTCCCACAAATAGAGCTTTCTTTTGATGTTATTCGATCACCTCTGCGGTTTTTATTTTTTGCGCTATAAACGGAAAAAGACCGAAAATTTTGAAAAAAATTGACATTTTCTAATTTTTGTTATAAAAAAAATCCAATAAACTCAATTTTAGTCATACATTTAGGCCAAAATGTATTCGGCCACATGTCTTTGGTAAAAAAAATGTCAATAAGTGTATATTTATTGGTTTGCGCAAAAGTTATAGCGTCTACAAATTGGGTACATTTTCTGTAATTTACACAGCTTTTAGTTTATGACTGCCTATGTCATTTCTTGAGGTGATAAAATGGCAGGGCAGTACAAACCCCCCCAAAATGACCCCATTTTGGAAAGTAGACACCCCAAGGAAATTGCTAAGAGGCATGTTGAGCCCATTGAATATTCATTTTTTTTGTCCCAAGTGATTGAATAATGACAAAAAAAAAAAAAAAATTACAAAAAGTTGTCACTAAATGATATATTGCTCACACAGGCCATGGGCATATGTGGAATTGCACTCCAAAATACATTCGGATGCTTCTCCTGAGTATGGGGATACCACATGTGTGGGACTTTTTGGGAGCCTAGCCGCGTACGGGGCCCCGAAAACCAATCACCGCCTTCAGGATTTCTAAGGGCGTAAATTTTTGATTTCACTCCTCACTACCTATCAAAGTTTTGAAGGCCATAAAATGCCCAGATGGCACAAACCCCCCCCCCAAATGACCCCATTTTGGAAAGTAGACACCCCAAGCTATTTGCTGAGAGGCATGTTGAGCCCGTGGAATATTTTATATTTTGACACAAGTTGCGGGAAAGTGACACTTTTTTTTTTTTGCACAAAGTTGTCACTAAATGATATATTGCTCACACAGGCCCATGGGCATATGTGGAATTGCACCCCAAAATACATTTAGCTGCTTCTCCTGAGTATGGGGATACCACATGTGTGGGACTTTTTGGGAGCCTAACCGCGTACGGGGCCCCGAAAACCAATCACCGCCTTCAGGATTTCTAAGGGTGTAAATTTTTGATTACACTCTTCACTGCCTATCACAGTTTCGGAGGCCATGGAATGCCCAGGTGGCACAAACCCCCCCCCCAAATGACCCCATTTTGGAAAGTAGACACCCCAAGCTATTTGCTGAGAGGCATGGTGAGTATTTTGCAGCTCTCATTTGTTTTTGAAAATGAAGAAAGACAAGAAAAAAACATTTTTTTTTTTCTTTTTTCAATTTTCAAAACTTTGTGACAAAAAGTGAGGTCTGCAAAATACTCACTATACCTCTCAGCAAATAGCTTGGGGTTTCTACTTTCCAAAATAGGGTCATTTGGGGGGGGGGGTTTGTGCCACCTGGGTATTCCATGGCCTCTGAAACTGTGATAGGCAGTGAAGAGTGAAATCAAAAAATTTACGCCCTTAGAAAGCCTGAAGGCGGTGCTTGGTTTTCGAGGTCCCGTGCGCGGCTAGGCTCCCAAAAAGTCTCACACATGTGGTATCCCCATACTCAGGAGAAGCAACAGAATGTATTTTGGGGTGTAATTTCACATATTCCCATGGCATGTTTGAGCAATATATCATTTAGTGACAACTTTGTGCAAAAAAAAAAAAAAAAAAAAATTATCTTTTTCCTGCAACTTGTGTCACAATATAAAATATTCCATGGACTCGACATGCCTCTCAGCAAATAGCTTGGGGTGTCTATTTCCAAAATGGGGTCATTTGGGGGGGTTTTGAACTGTCCTGGCATTTTATGCACAACATTTAGAAGCTTATGTCACACATTACCCACTCTTCTAACCACTTGAAGACAAACCCTTTCTGACACTTTTTGTTTACATGAAAAAAATTATTTTTTTTTGCAAGAAAATTACTTTGAACCCCCAAACATTATATATTTTTTTAAAGCAAATGCCCTACAGATTAAAATGGTGGGTGTTTTATTTTTTTTTCACACAGTATTTGCGCAGCGATTTTTCAAACGCATTTTTTGGGGAAAAAACACACTTTTTAAAATTTGAATGCACTAAAACACACTATATTGCCCAAATGTTTGATGAAATAAAAAAGATGATCTTAGGCGAGTACATGGATACCAAACATGACATGCTTTAAAATTGCGCACAAACGTACAGTGGCAACAAAATGAATACATTTTTAAAAGCCTTTAAAAGCCTTTACAGGTTACCACTTTAGATTTACAGAGGAGGTCTACTGCTAAAATTACTACCCTCGATGTGACCTTCGCTGTGATACCTCACATGCAATTGCTGTTTACATTTGATGCCAGACCGACGCTTGCGTTCGCCTTAGCGCGAGAGCAGGGGGGGGGGGGACAGGGGTGCTTTTTTTTTTTTTTTTTTTTTTTCCTTTATTATTTTTTTGCTTTTTTATCTTATTTTTAAACTGTTCCTTTCATTTTTTTTTTAATCATTTTTATTGTTATCTCAGGAAATGTAAATATCCCCTATGATAGCAATAGATAGTGACAGGTACTCTTTTTTGAAAAAATTGGGGTCTATTAGACCCTAGATCTCTCCTCTGCCCTCAAAGCATCAGACCACACCAAGATCAGTGTGATAAAATGCTTTCCCAATTTCCCAATGGCGCTGTTTACATCCGGCAAAATCTAATTCATGAAATGCTCATAGCTTCCGGTTTATTAGGCCATAGAGATGTTTGGAGCCACTCTGGTCTCTGATCAGCTCTATGGTCAGCTGGCTGAATCACCGGCTGCATTCTCAGGTTCCCTGTTGAGACAGGAGAGCCAGAGAAAAACACGGAAGCCGGTGGGGGGGGGGGCATTCCCTCCCACTGCTTGTAAAAGCAGTCTAGAGGCTAATTAGCCGCTAGGATTGCTTTTATATGAAAGTCGACCGCTGGCTGAAAAGAATGATACCAAGATGATACCTAAACCTGCAGGCATCATTATGGTATAACCACTCAAAGTCGTGAATTGCGTACCTGAAGACAAAAAAATGGTTAACAATAAAACACAGTAAACGGTAAAGTATAAAAAATTGCATACCTGAAAAGCAAACATGATAAAACATAATAACAATAAAACATTGCAGAATAGAATACAGTAAAAAAGAGCAGAACAATAGAGAGAGAATAGAGAGAGAGAGAACAATGAAACGACAACTATTTTTATTTATTTTATATATTTTTTTGTGTTTTTTTTTTTTTTTTACAATTTTTGTAACTGTAACTTTTATAACTGTAACAGGTTCCAGGTTCGGGTCTCTCAAAATATGATGGCATCTTGGGAGACCCTGTGAAAGTGTGTCCTAGTCTGTGTAATGCTGAACCCTACGCTAATACTCAACTAGTGTATGGTAGCGTTCAAAACATTCACCAATGCAAACACCAGGATTATTAGGACAGGAGGGACAATAATAGCGGGTGTCACGCCTATATCCGCGCTTGCTGCAGACACAACATCTTTTTTGGGGGGTTCGTTGAGTAGGGGTACTCGGGAGGACATAAAGAAAATGCCTCTCATGCAGCCGACTGCATTTGTTTGGGGATGTGAATGGGGGAAGTACGGGTGCTACAGAAGTGGTGGGTTCCCAATTAGGATTGGCGAATGCAGCAGGAAGGGCATTATGGGCATGACGGGCCTGTGTTTGTCTTCTTCTTGGTGGCAGCGGGACACTACTTGTGCTTGCCACCTCACCAGCTGGAACTGCATTTATGGGACTCGCCACGTCACCAAGTGTTACTGCAGTGCTGGTTTGACTATGACCGGGGTGTACTAGGCCGCTGGTGCTTGCCAGTTCACCAAAACGCTACCAAAAAAAACTGTTAGCGATCGCAGGGATCAGGCCTGACTCTGCGAACGCTGCAGTTATGCCTTTAGTGTTTTGTAAGTGACAGTGATCGATCGATACTGCACTTGGGTGGGCTGGGCTGGGCTGGGCCGGGCGGAGGGGCAAAACGCAGGTGCTAGCAGGTATCTGGGCTGATCCCGCTAACACTGCGTTTTTGGGAACCCTAAACTGCTGGGGACGCTAGTATAGATCTGATCGGATCAGATATTGATCCGTTCAGATACTATACCACTAAGGGAGGCGTATGCTGCGTGCGTGGGTGTTAGCGGTACTGGCGCTAATCTGACGCTGCCTGGGGCGACGCATATCACCGCCGGGCGATCAGGGGGCTAAACCTTTATTCAGTAATAAACGGTGGGTGCCCTGACACTATAAAAAGTAAACAAACTAACCAGCGTCACCCGTAACAGTTATACGGTGATCACTGGTGAAAGGGTTAACTAGGGGGCAATCAAGGGGTTAAAACCTTTATTAGGTAGTATATGGGGATCCCTGACGCTATAAAACGCTGACGACGAACCTAAATATTTACCTCCCTAACTAGCGTCACCAGTGGCACTAATACAGCGATCAGAAAAACGATCGCTTAGTGACACTGGCGATGGGGGGTGATCAAGGGGTTAAAACTTTATTAGGGGGGGTTAGGGGGTACCCTAGACCTAAAGGGGGCTAACACTAACTGCCCTACCACACTAACTGTCACAAACTGACACCAATGCAGTAATCAGAAAAAAAAAAAACTGCTTGGTGTCAGTGTGACGGGGGGGGGGGGGGTAAGGAGGGTGATCAGGGGTGTATTGTGTGCCTGGCATGTTCTACTGTGTGTGTATGTGTTGTGCACTCACATTGAAGTCTTCTCTCCTCTGCGCCGGAACGGAAAATACCGAGCCGAGGAGAGATTACATCATTTCCTCTGCTGCTGTTTAGCATACAGCAGCAGAGGAAGAATCTGATTGGCTGGGAGCGATCGCGAGGGGGGGGCACGAATGGATGGTCTCCCCCTCACCTCTCATCGCTCCCAGACAGAAGCCAACCGCCTCGGGCACCAGGGGGGGGTCCGATCGGACCCCCCGCCCGCGGGAGGCAGGTCACGTACAGGTACGTGATTCTGCCTGCCTGTGCCATTCTGCCGCAGTATATCTGCGTGAGGCGGTCGGCAAGTGGTTAAAGATCTCTATTCATCGACAGTCTCTGAGGATACTGCACCTATGGATCATTTTTTTTTATAACATCCCATTACTCCACCTTTCGGAGTCCCAAGTGGAACTCCTTGAGGCACCCCTCAAAGTTGAGGAAATAGCCATTGCTATCGCGGAATTTGCCAGATCCAAATCCCCAGGCTCAGAGGACTTACCTATAGAATTTTACTCACATTTTTCTGAGATACTTACACCTAAATTACTTGCCCTCTATAATGCTATGTTTGAACATTTAACAGTACCTCTGTCTATGCGAGAAGCCACGATAGTCCTCATACCCAAACCTGCCAAAGATCCAGGATACCCAGAGTCATATCGTCCCATCTCTCTACTACAGGTAGACGTTAAAATACTGGCCAAAGTACTATCCAAGCGTTTAAATCAAGTAATACTTTCCCTAATTCACACAGACCAGGCAGGGTTTATGCCAGGCCGCAATACCTCCTTTAATCTCAGGAAACTATTGATCAACCTTCAAGCTACACATGAAAATGTAGGGACAAGAGTAATAGTAACACTAGACACAGCCAAGGCGTTTGATTCGGTAGAGTGGAGATACCTTTGGCGATGCATGGAGGGATACGGTTTTGGGCCCAAATTTATCAGATGGGTTCAGCTGTTGTACCAACAGCCCAAGGCTAGAGTGGTGGCGAATGGGTACCTTTCTCAGGAGTTTGACCTCAGTAGAGGCACGAGGCAGGGCTGCCCACTTTCCCCACTGTTGTATGCTCTAGCCTCAGAGCCCCTCGCCGTATCCATTCGTGCCGACCCTGAGATCAAGGGACTAACGCTTGGACCCCTGACAGAAAAAATCAGTCTCTATGCAGATGATACTTTGCTCTATCTGGCAGATTCTGGACCCTCTTTGTACAAAGCTCTCCAAATGATAGAACACTTTGGAACCTTCTCTGGCCTAAAGATTAATTGGGGAAAATCTCAAATACTACCAGTTGATAGTTTTCCACCTCCAAAATCCCAAACTCAACTGCCACTCAAGAGAGTAGATATGATAAAATATCTAGGTATATATATATCTATAACCCCAGCTGATTACATTGCCCTGAAAATTGAACCATTATACTCACTAATTAAGGCAAAAATCCAAATTTGGACCCGACTACCTCTAGGAGTATGGGGCCGTATTAATCTGGAATAATGGTTCTGCTACCCAAAATATCATATGTTCTATGGCACACACCAGTCTACCTACCCCTAAAATACTTTAAATCCCTCAAAGCTCTACTCAAACCATTCGTATGGGGGAAAACCAGACACAAACTCTCATGGCAAGCACTTAAAAACTCTACTGACATGGGTGGAACGGCATTACCAGATCTTAACCACTATTACATTGCATCACAACTGTCCCAACTCTTTCACATTGATAAGACAGATAAAGAACACTTCCTAGCCCTTCTATGCCCCCATTGGGCTCAACACACCGGAGACCCGATAACAGCGATACCAGTGGGCATAGGGAATACGCAGGGAACAGAATATAGACTATCCTTACTTTATCACTATAGACGAATTTGGGACATAGCATCTGCTACGCTAGATACTGTATACCCTCACACAATGACTACACCCCACTCTGGCACAATAACAAACTGCAGGAATTTCACGGCATTCAGAACCCAGAGATGTGGGCTATAAGAGGCATATACTATTTACACCACCTGATAGCAGATGGAAAACTGAAGACATTTGACACACTTAAAGGGGAGTTTGCAATTCCTAACCATATGTTCTTCCGCTTCCTCCAGGTCAGACATGCGACCCAGACGCAATTCTACAACTCTATTCCACAACCCACCCCAAATCCTATTATAGCTATTATTAAAAGTAATGATCCAAAAAAACTTATCTCTTGTTTCTACAATATGCTTTCCACTCCAATATCTGCAAAACTGGCATATGCACTAAAACCACGATGGGAGAGAGAGGTCGGGACACTGGAAGATGAGGAATGGGAGGAAGCATTGGAGACATGTAAACTGGTATCAACTAAGCTTTCAGACAGGCTTTCCCAGATTTATATATTTCACCGAGCCTACCTTACCCCTATCAGGGTTGGGCGATACAAGCAGAATCAACCCATTCTATGCCCAATGTGCGGCACTGAAACCGGCACATTCTTTCACCTTATATGGTCTTGTCTCAAAATACAAGAGTATTGGAAACAAATAGTCATCTTCCTCCATGATGTCATGGGGTCTCCACTAACCCTTGACCCGAAACAATGCCTTTTAGGGATATTTCCAAATGTATTGGATACATTTTTCACAAATATTCCTTCAAGAAACACTATTCTCAGCTAGAAAACTTATCGCTAAGAAATGGATGAGACCCGAACCCCCCAATATACTAGACTGGAAAAGGGATATAAACACGACCCTTCAATATGAAAAATTCCTTTATATTCATAGAGGTTGTCCAACTAAATACAGTAAAATATGGGACAAATGGCTACAGGAACCCACAACTTGCACATAAATAATCCGCAATCTGTACTAATATATGTATGTACCTTAAAATGGTGCTGATAACATTCTTATTTAACTTACTTATACCGTCACATAAGTGCCTTCCGAATATATGACACTCTTATACATGTAATGTAACTCCATTATAAGTAATACTATTTTAATGTTTACAAGTATGTGAATGACTACTTTTATACTTGTTATGTTTGACTTCGCCAAATAAAAACTTTTGAAAATTAAAAAAAAAAAGCTAACTCTAGCCAAAATATTTTTTTTTTTCAAATTTGGATAGCGTTTGGATACAGGTGTACAGAATTACAAATCCTTTGGCAGGTAACACAGAAAACATGTACAGTATTTAAACTGTATTTTGTCTTGTTCTAGGTTTTTGGGGCTAGGTTAAGTTTAGGGGTCAGGGAGGTGCAGGAAATCACCTTTTCTCAGTTGCCCTTTTGCCAAAACTCAGCATGAGAACTAATATCTCCAGTTTTTCGTGGATGAAAACCAACACGTTGCTAAATATAACCAATTAGCACTTTAACCTATGTTCTTTGGAGTGGAATTGGAATTTCAAAAGGAGGTGAGTTTTTTCCTGGCTCTGAAATCTCAGCTATGACATGCTGACTTCTAATACATTTAGCTATGAGAGTCTTCTAAGAACAAAAGAGCCAGGAAAGTTCTGGTGGTGAAATAATTTTGGGTGCAGCTTTAACACAGAAATGCAATTTCAGGTGCAACTTGGGTCACACAGAATCGCATGACAATGGGAATCACATTGTTTTCAATGGAGCCCGTTCACTTCAACTCAGCACAACACGATTTTGGAAAAGGGTCCTGTGCTACTTTGGTGTGATTCCAACGTGATTTTTGCCCCATAAAATATACAAACCACATACAAGTTGCATCCTAGTTGCGCTACATAATTGCACTCAAAATCTGATGGCAGTAGTGTGAACCTAGTTTAAATGTGTATTGTACCCCATTTTAGTTTGATCAGTGCAAAAATTCTCCAGCACAATTCTCCGGCTAGTCAAACCATTTAAGGCTGGGTTCACACTAGTCCGGTGCGAATTGCAGCTCCGGTTTCCCTGCGAAGATAAAAATCAGTTGTTCAGCGGTTCCTCAGCCTCTTCGCTGAGGATCAGCTGCGAATTCAGAAGGAACATGTCAGGTGTTTAATCAGAGCTATGAATTCTGTGCATGCCAGTCGCTGTTAGATGTGTTTGTGAGGTAATAAAAGGTAGTGACCTTCCTGGACACTTCCTGGTTGAACAGCAGTCTATATTGTGTGGATTACTGGTTTTTCCAAAATGTGTGCTGCTCTGCCCATGATCATGTCAACAGTTGTTACTGCAACAGCAGCAATCTTGCTGGAAGTAAAGAAGAGGAGAAGGAGGAGAAGAAGAAGATACTGGTTTCATCCCATAATCACAAATAGGGAGGAGAGAGGCCAGTTCATGATACTGTATGAAGACCTCTGTGGGCATGAAGAGAAATTTGCGCATGTCAAGAAATAGGTGAGTAGTTTATCGGCCCAGCAATCCATATTTTTCCCCAAAATATATTAATAAAACGGCGTGGGTTCCCCCAAATCTATAACAGGCCCTTAGGTCTGGTATGGATTTTAAGGGGAACCCCACGCCCAAAAAACAAAAAAAAAAAAAAACGTTGTGGGGTCCCCCCAATTCTATACCAGACTCTTATCCGAGCATGCAGCCTGGAGGTCAGGAAAAGAGGGGGGGGACAAGCGAGCGCCCCCCCCTGAACCTTACCAGGCCACATGCCCTCAACATGGGGAGGGTGCTTTGGTCCCCCCCAAAGCATGGGTACAAGGGCCCCATCCCCACAACCCTGGCCGATGGTTGTGGGGTTCTGCGGGCAGGGGGATTATCAAAATCTGGAAGCCCCCTTCCACAAGGGCCCCCCCATGTGAATGAGTAAAATGTACCCCTACTCATTCACACAAGCAAAGTTGTGTAGTGTGACAAAAAACAAGAGCCGATTTTTGACAAATCCTTTATTCCAAAGGCCTTCGTGGCCCGTCTGTCTTCTGCCTCCATCTGTCTTCTTGCTCCGTCTGTCTTCTGCCTTCATCTGTCTTCTTGCCTTGTCTGTCTTCTGCCTCATCTGTCTTCTTGCTCTGTCTGTCTTCTTGCTCCATCTGTCTTCTTGTCCCAGCACTGCTGCCTACCAAAAATCCCGGTCCTGTTCTGTTGCTGGTGAAGGGGGTGTAGTCATCTTTAGACATCACAAGGAGAGCCCGCCTCCTTATGACGTCTCCGCCTGGGCTTCATGGGTCGTGACGTGACAGGGTCACCCATATCCCCCCCCCCCCAATGTGAATAAGTATGGGGTACATCGTACCCCTACCCATTCAACCAAAAGTAGGCTAGAGTGACAAAAAACAAGAGATGGTTTTTGACAAATCCTTTATTCAAAATGTATTTTTCCTCTGCCAGTCTTCTTTACCTGCTGCTGCCACCGCCTCTCTTCCTCCACCACCAGTCTTCTTCCCCTGCTGCTGCCGCCGCCTCTCTTCTTCCATCACCAGCCTTCTTCCACTGCTGCTACTGTCACCTCTCTTCTTACCCCACCAATCTTCTTCCCCTGCTGCCGCTGCCGCCTCTCTTTTTCCTCCACCAGTCTTATTTCCCTGCTGCCGTCGCTGCCTCTCTTCTTCCTCCGCCAGTCTTCTTCCCCTGTTGCTGCCGCTGCCTCTTTTCTTCCTCCGCCAGTCTTCTTCCCCTGCTGCTGCCGACTCCTTTCTTATTCCTCTGCCAGTCTTCTTCCCCTGTTGCCGCCGCCTTTCTTCTTCCTCCCTCTATGTCTCACGCCGTTATGTCCATTCTGTTGTGTGTCATTTGCTATGTAACTATAACTTTTGTGCTTATTGGGATTTTTTTTACCAAACATTTGTAGCAGAATACATATTAGCCTAAACTGATGAAGAAATTTGATTTTGAATTTTTTTTTTTTTTATTGGATATATTTTATAGCAGAAAGTAAAAAAATGTTTTTCTTTTTTCAAAATGATTGGTCTTTTTTTCTTATAGGGCAAAAAATAAAAACAGCAGAGGTGATCAAATACTACCAAAAGAAAGCTCTATTTGTGGGGGAAAAAAACGTAATTTTTTTTTAGGTACAGCATTGCAGGACCATGCAATTGTCAGTTAAAAATAATGCAGTGCAGTATCGCAGAAAATGGCCTGGTCAGGAAGGGGGGTAAACCTTCCTGAGCTCAAGTGGTTAATAGTTTACTATTAAGGCCCATAATTCCTAGGTGTATATCCATATATAAATGGGCATATGTGCACAATTCCACCAGGACTCTTGTTGGGCCCTTTTCTGATAATACCTGTTTGTACATTAAATGTAGTGTTATTAATCTTTTCTTATATAAAGCTTGTATTATTTCCATAGTGATGTGCATTTAGATACCTATGGCTAAAAGCGGGTTGCAGTACTTCTTCTGCTCTCAATTACTTTGCTTGGAATACTGGTTAATTTCCATGGAAGAAGACCCTTCTCTATTCAGAGAGGTCTTGTCCATGGAGCAGGCACTGCCAACTTTATTATCAATCCCACTCTTCCACTTAGCTAAGGTTCTGGTTCCCTTATTTACCTGCGGGTTTAGTGCAATATCCTGTTTGGCGAGGGCCATTTCTCATAACCCCCCCCCAAGGTGGGCTACACAGGCTTTCTGAAAATATTTAATGTTTTAGGGGTTTAAGTAATCTTAAAGCAGTATTAAACCCAAAACTAAAAATGTAAGCTATTACAGCTTACCAGTCATTAGATGTGGTGGTTGCATACATTTTTTTTTAGGCTTTTTCCCTCTGTTTTCACCTGGTGATCTGGCCAGTAACACACCTCTAGTATTAGCGTGCCCCCACTCTGGATGAAGGAGCACAGGGGCACAGCAGACTGCAGCCTTGTTAATCTTGGGGGGGGGGGGGGTTAAATGTACTAGCATATATAGATACACTAACACATTGAAGCCAAACTTCAGCTCACAGTGCAGTTACAAAAAGTTACGGTAAGGTCAATTGTACATGGTTTGCCTCAACAACAGACTTACTGGCCAGTTTACCTGATGGAAATAAAAGAAAGAAAGCCTCAATAAGAAAACAAATACAGCCATCACATCTAAAGAATTGGTAGGTTACAATACAATAAATGTTTACTTTTGAGTTTAATACCACTTTAAAGCTGAAGGTGGAACTTTCCGTTAGGGGATGTCTTTTTCCACTTATACATTGCTTTATACTGTATATGTCCCAGGTTGGGAGCTCGGTGCCCTGCCCATGTGCACCTTTAATTTTGCTAGTTATAAATTGATCTATGTGGCTACCATATTTGGACTTTTTAATTTTGTTACACATAGTTCAGTCCTAGCTATCTCACTTCCATAGCCTTACCTTTCTATTGAGATTATCTAGGTACAGCCAACAGGGAAGCTAGAGCCAGGAAGGCATACATTTTTACCTTGAAGAAGCCTGGAAAATCATCCTTTGTACGCCAGAATTCTTTTTTTTCCCATTGTATTCTATTCTTGGTGTCTTCTTCAGTTGTCCATGGAAGACAGCAAGCCATCATATTCTCCTTCCAGACTGGATCTCAGGAGGAAGGTTTCCTGCATGAAGCACCAATGAAAAAATAATAGCATTATACTCTAATACGGGAGTAATCAAGCTAAGGTGATCACCCTGATTTTTAGGCAAGGTTGCTATCAAATTTAGTTGTCAGGTGATAATTGCCTTGGCCAATTGTTAGGAGATCAATTGATTCCTCTCTAAATCTGGACTTGTTGCACCTTTTCTCTTCTGTCACTAGATGTCACTATGCTAGTGACATTAGATAAGACAGGGGCTTTGCAAGCTCAGACATTAATGCTCAGCCAATAGGCAGAGATTTTCTTTTGTCCCTTGGCCTGCTGGGAGAGCCTATTTATTTGGGTGGAGTCAGGTGATCGGGGTTTTGTGCCACCTGGATGGCTCTCTGGGTGGACGTGTGTTATGCTGCCCCGGGCTGTTAGGCTGGAAGCCTGAGGCCTATCCCGGGGATATTTGGCTGCTAGGCTGCCTGAGGGCCTTTCCAGGAGCGGGAGAGCAGCGTAGGGTTGGGACTGCTGGCTTGTAGTCCAACCAGAAGTAGTGGTTCAGTCGGACGGGGAACCAGCTGTGGTTGGAGGTAGAGCGGAAGCTGTCACCACTAAGGGACCATCCACCTTGTTACCGAAGACCACTGTGAGTAAGCTGAAGCCGGTACCAGAGCAGTCTTCTCAACAGCCGGGAACGGTGATGAAGTGGGAAAACTTCAGCGAGTGCCAAGCCAGGGACCCAGTGGGACAGCAGAGGTGACACTTGCACAGCATCAGTGGGTGCCAAGCCAGGGACCTAGCGGGTCAGCAGGGGTGACGCTTGGAGAGTATCTGTGAGGGCCAAGCCAGGGACCCAGCAGGGAAGCGGGGTGACGCTTGAGGAAGATACTGAGTGCTAAAAGTGGAAGAGATCAGGAGACCCAGTGGCTATTGGATCCGAATTCTAGTGGAAGATCGGGAGTTCATTGAGTGATGATCCACAGTGAGTGATTGTGGGGGTAAGGAGAACTGTTTGTGTTGCCAATAGTTGAATACAACTACCGTTAGTAACAGCTACAAGATTGTTGCCATAGGAGACAGCGATCCTACCTATACAGAAGTTGTGTCCGGCTGGAGGCCTTCACCTGTATAGCTGTCTCCCTATAGAAGTCTCAGGGTCTGGCAATTATCATTGCATCTACATAAGGGTGTCCTGGCCTTAACCCACTCTCCCACAGTTCTGTTCAAGAGACAATAAATCTCTCTGCATTCAAAAAGTGTTTGGCGCCCACCTTTTCATCTTGCAGTACACCCACCATGCCTTGTAACCCGCTCTACATTGAAGGATGTCAGCTCTTCCTAACTCTGGAGGTAAACATTAGGCCTCAAGGGACCCGAGACTTTGCTGCAAAGGTATGGCCGAATGATCTTGCAACTAAATTAGAGTATCTATATCTATATATTCTGAGATATACAGTAAGGTGCCAGTAGTTGCTCACCCTGCAAGACTCTATCTAAAAAAAAAAACTTTGTTCAGACTGACCCTTAAGGACAATTAAACACAAAATGCGATTCATCTTAATAAAATGTATGAGCGGGACTCTCCAACACGCAGAAGCTTTTATAAAAATGTTTGAGTCAAAATAATTCCAAATATCAACAGACAGCTGAGTAAGTTGACATTTCTATTTCCGAACATTCAGAAATCAGCACATTTTATCGCTATTGGCATTGCCATGCTTCTGGCAAGCTGATGTTTTCATAAGTGGGACTGAGAAAGAACACGCTGCAATAATAAAATTAAACTCCGAAAACACTTGAATAAATAGATGTATCATTTAACCCAATATCCTATTAAAAGTTCATTTCTTGACATAGTAAGTGCATAAATAATTTCAGAATGACATGTTGAAAACCAGAAGTGAGTCATTTACTCACATGGTATTAGTTGCAACAGTAAATATTTCATTGGTGGCAAGTTATGTTAAGCAGAAATCCACCCCAAGTTAAAATGTACTGCTAACATAGGTGTGCGCAGCCTTTTGCATTAGGGTGTACACCCCAAAGCTCAAACACACATGTCTTTCTCTGCAGCCTCAGCTGCTCTTGACAGTGAATGAAAGTGATTGTGCTCTGTGCTGAGCGGCTTTCTGTTAATTTACAAACTAAAGTACAGGAAACTCGGTTTACTATGCTTCAGTTATTAGCCCCGGTTCACACTATGAACTGCATATGCTTCAGTTATGAATGAACACAGTAAGTGAGTGTGTGTTCACTGTGTTCATTTAGTAAAGGAAGCGGACAGTAAATGACATATTTACTAGTCCCGTCCCCCACTTTCCATTCTTAAAAATCCCCCACAGCAGCCAGGGGGAGAGGAGGGAAGCCAGCAGCACTACGGGGGGTACAACACGTGAGGGGAAGCCCATTTAATAGGGGGAACTGGTACACCCCCTGCGCACGGCTATGACTGATAAGTTACAGTGCCTTGAAAAAGTGTTCATACCCCTTGAAATTTTCCACATTTTGTCATGTTACAACCAAAATCATAAATGTATTTTATTGGGATTTTATGTGACCAACACAAAGTGGCACATAATTGTGAAGTGGAAGGAAAATGATAAATGTTTTTCAAAATTCTTTACAAATAAATATGTGAAAAGTGTGGCGTGCATTTGTATTCAGTTCCCCGGAGTCAATACTTTGTAGAACCACCTTTTACTGCAATTACAGCTGCAAGTCTTTTTGGGGATGTCTCTACCAGTTTTGCACATCTAGAGAGTGTCATTTTTGCCCATTCTTCTTTGCAAAATAGCTCAAGCTCTGTCAGATTGGATGGAGAGCGTCTGTGAACAGCAATTTTCAAGTCTTGCCACAGATTCTCAATTAGATTTAGGTCTGGACTTTGACTGGGCCATTCTAACACATGAATATGCTTTCATCTAAACCATTCCATTGTAACTCTGGCTGTTTAGGGTTGTTGTTCTGCTGGAAGGTGAACCTCCACCCCAGTCCCTTTTGCAAGTCTATTGCAGACACGATCGGAAATTCGGCCAGCAAAAGACCGATGAGAGCTTTTGGTCGGAAAATGCGACCGTGTGTATGCTCCATCGGACTTTTGCTGGCAGAATTCCCGCCAGCAAAAGATTGAGAGCAGGTTCTCAATTTTTCGGTCGGAAAAAGTTCCTATCCTAAAATGCGATCATCTGTACAAATTCCGACGCTCAGAATTCCTGTGCATGCTCGGAAGCATTGAACTTAATTTTCTCGGCTCGTCGTAGTGTTGTACGTCACTGCGTTCTTGACGGTCAAAAGTTCAGAGAACGTTTGTGTGACCGTGTATATGCAAGGCAATCTTGAGCGAAAATCCGCTCGTGTGTACACGGCATTACAAGTTTTTTTCTAAGATTGCCCTGTATTTGGCTCCATCCATCTTCCCATCAACTCTGACCAGCTTCCCTGTCCCTGCTGAAGAAAAGCATCCTCACAACATGATGCTGCCACCACCATGTGGTGGGGAAGGTGTGTTCAGGATGATGTGCAGTGATAGTTTTCCACCACACATAGTGTTTTGCTTTTAGGCCAAAAAGTTCAATTTTCGTCTCCTCTGACCAGAGCACCTTCTTCCATATGTTTATTGTGTCCTCAACATGGCTTGTTGCAAACTGAAAACGGGACTTATGTTCTTTCTTCTTGCCACTTTTCCATAAAAGCCAGATTTGTGGAGTGCACGACTAATAGTTGTCCTGTGGACAGATTTTCCCACCTGAGCTGTGGATCTCTGCAGCTCCTCTAGAGTTATGGGCTTCTCTGATTGTTGCTCTCCTTGCCCGGCCTGTCAGTTTAGGTGGACGGCCATGTCTTGGTAGGTTTGCAGTTGTGCCATACTAAAAAAAGTATGGATTGAACAGTGCTCCATTGAGATGTTCAAAGCTTGGGATATTTTTTATAACCTAACCCTGCTTTAAACTTCTCCACAACTGTATCCCTGACCTGTCTGGTGTGTTCCTTGGCATTCATGATGTTGTTTGTTCACTAAGGTTCTCTAAAAAACCTCTGAGGGGTTCACAGAACTGTATTTATACTGAGAATAAATTACACACAGGTGGACTCTATTTACTAATTAGGTGACTTCTGAAGGCAATTGGTTCCACTAGATTTTAGTTAGGGGTACCAGAGTAAAGGGGGCTGAATACAAATGCACGCACACTTTTCACATATTTATTTGTAAAAAATTTTGAAAACCATTTATCATTTTCCTTCCACTTCACAATTATGTGCCACTTTGTGTTGGTCTATCACAAAAAATCCCAATAAAATACATTTACGTTTTTGGTTGTAACATAACAAAATGTGAAAAATTTCAAGGGGTATGAATACTTTTTCAAGGCCCTGTATTTATGTTTCAAATGTGGGAGTATCATATTCACAGAAAAAGAGGGGAAAGTGGACTAGGGAAGAAGGGGAGGGGAATGAGTCTGTCCAGGTCCATAATCCCAGAAGCACTGGTACTAAGCTCTATAAATACCTCACTCAGGATGAGACATAATATCAGCATATGCGGTAGTATATTTGAAGGCAAACCAACAGGACCATATTTTTTTGGCAAGGTCTGATTTGTTTTTTAAAGTAAGGGTTATGTCTTCCATATAGTAGACATGATCTACTTTCATTATCCATTTACGCAATGTTGGAATGGAAGTTTTTTTCCAATATAGAGGAATGAGTGCCTTTGCAGCATTAAGTAAATGTGGAGTAATTGATCTTTTATATGATCCGGTTGGTCTACCTGAACAATGAAACAAGACATACCACGGGTCATTGGGAATCTCCCACCCCTGAATCTCTTTGATCCAGTGTAAAATGGTCAGCCAAAATGGGCGGATCAAGGGACAGAACCACCAAATATGGGCATGAGTCGCCCTTTCTCCACATCCCCTCCAACATAATGGGGAGGTCTGTGGGAAAAGCTTCTGTAAGATAACTGGCGTGTAATGCCACCTTGTTAATAGTTTATAGTTAACTTCTGCAAGCCTAGATGCTCTGGAGGATGTGTGGGCTAGGGCAAGGATGTCGTTCTTTTGTTTTGGTTGTAATGAAAGTTGAAGGTCTTCTTCCCAGTTGTGTATAAACGTTGATAAAGATGGAGAAAGTAATTTAATCAAAGACTGATAAAAATATGACACTGGTTTCCCCACTGGTTGATCTTCTGAGAAAGCAGCTTCCAAAGGAGATAGTTCCGAGAGAGATCTCAGAGGTTTCGGAAGAGAGTGTACGAACGCTGCTAATTGTGTATACCTCCATTGTTCCATTGGGGTGATGTTAGAGTTGGGGAGTAACGTAGAGATGGGGAGTATCCCTGATGCGTTGGTAACATGATGAAGTAGGGTGTGAGGACCTAGATTCCATGTTCGCATCCCAGGCTCAGTTTTTCCAGGTGGAAAGTAGTTATGTCCAGACAGGGGGAGGAGTGGAGAGTTATATGACCACTTAAACAGCTTGCAAAGTGAGTCCCATACCATGAGAGCTGAGCAAGACAGTGGGGATGTAGTTTTGGATAAATTTCTATATTTCCCCGGAATCCAAATTTGAGAAAAGAGGTCCGTGCCGCTGAGATCCATTTCCAGAGATACCCATTTTTTGGAGTTCCTTTGATATTTCCAGTCTGATATTCTTGTTAACACAGCTGCCCTGAAATAAGACCTAAGGTCTGGGAGGGCAAGGCCTCCATCCCTCTTGGATCTAATAATAAGAGATCTAGACAGTCTAGGTCTGCGTCTATTCCAAACGTATCTACTAATAACAGCGTTAAGAAGTTTAAAAAAGCCTAAGGGTATGCCATATGGTATCATTTGAAATAAAAATAGCACCCTGGGCAGGATATTCATCTTTACAACTCCAATTCTACCCAACCATGAATGGGCGGACTGAGACCACCTCTGCAGATCAGACCTAATCATGTTTAAGAGTGGGATGTAATTTGTACGAAATAGTGAGGTCAGATTTGGGGTGAGAAAGATGCCTAGATACTTCATTTTCCTCTCCTGCCAGCTAAAAGGAAAGGCCTGTTTCAATTGTGATACCGTAGGGCTGGGGATGGAAATATTCAGCATTTCTGATTTAGACATGTTGATTTTGAAATTCGATACCTTGCTAAATTGTGAAAGTTCTGACAATAGGTTGGGTAGAGTTATCAGTGGTTGTTGTACATAGAATAGTATGTCATCTGCATATGCAGCATACTTGTGTTCAGACTCTCCTACAACTATTCCGTGAATACTTGGGTTTTGCCTGACGATAGAGAGGAAGGGTTCTAATGAAAGGGCAAATAGAATCGGGGATAAGGGACAGCCCTGTCTAGTACCATTGTATAAAGTAAAGGAGTCACTTAAGGAACCATTGATACGCAATTGTGCTGTAGGATGTTTATAAAGCGCAGAAATTTGAGCTATCAGTGATGGCCCTATGCCCAAGTGAGTTAACGTGGATATTAGAAACTCCCAGTCCACCCTATCAAACGCTTTTTCCACGTCAGTCGAAAGAAGAAGGGTGGGCTGGGAGGATCCACAAACATGGGAAATAAGTAGAAGAGATCTAAGCGCATTGTCTCTCGCTTCCCTGCCTGGGATGAAACCTGTCTGATCCTTAGAAATCCATTGCGGTATTAGGGGGAGAAGTCTGTTGGCAATGGCCTTAGCGTACAATTTAGCGTCAATATTGAGTAATGAAATGGGGCAGTAACTTCCACAGTTAGTGGAGTCTTTACCTGGTTTGGGGATAACTGATATGTGCATGAGTGGTCTCTGGTCGAAGATCACCACCTACGGAAATCGCGCTAGCATAAGCTGCTAAATGAGGTAACAATATGTCTGTAAAAGAGTGATAATAGGCTACCGTAAATCCATCCGGACCCGGTGCCTTACCCGTAGCCATGGATTTTAGGGCAACATGGAGTTCCGAGGTGGTGATCTCCCCCTCCAATGAATTAAGAATGTCAGGAGATAGTCTAGGTAAGTTAGCCCTGTGTAAGTAATCTGCAATAAGTCTCTTCCTCTCCTCTTTATCTTTAATCAGAGGTTGAACCCGATATAAGTTCTGATAGAACTCTCTAAATTCCCTCGCTATACTCGGGGTGTCATGATATAGAGTGGATGAAGAGTTTTTAATTTTAGCTATGAAAGAGGTAGGCTTTTTCTTTTGCAGTGATCTAGCTAGCAGACGGCCCGGCCTATCTCCCCACTCGTGGAAACATTGCGCCACTATGCGTGTCTTTTGTTTATGTTCTAGGTGAAAAAGTGATTTCAGTTCCTCTCTCTTTGTGGTCAATGTGTGAAAAACAGATATCGATTGACTGGCTTAATGTTGTTGTTTTTATTGTATATCTAGTATTTTGATTTCACTAAGTAATTTGTTCTGTTGAAATGTACGTTCCTTTTTTTTCCTGGCTCCCAATTCTATTAGTTTGCCTCGTATGTGGGCTTTGTGCGCCTCCCAAAGTATCCCTCCAGATATGTCAGGTTGAGCATTCTCTTGAAAGTACAGGGTTAGTTCCTTACCAATAGCTTGTTTATCTATTTCCTCAGCGAGAAGCTCTTCATTAAGTTTCCAATTAGTAGATCTAGAGGGAAGGGATGGGATTTTGATAGTGATCTTAATTGGAGAGTGATCTGAGAGGGGCTAGGTTTCAATTGAGGACCCCGTTAGTAAAGGTAAATGATAATGGTCGATAAAAAACAAATCTATTCTAGAATAGGTCTGATAAACCTGAGAGTAGTGTGTGAAGTCTCTTACCCTAGGATGCATGATCCTCCAGGTGTCCATTAATTGTGCGTCATGAAGGTTTTTCCGAATAAACCGAAGACGCGTATGGGGAATGCTAGAGGTCCCCCTGGAAGTGTCAATGACAGGTTCCAGGGGTGTGTTAAAGTCCCCTGCAAGGAGAATGCATCCTTGAGAAAAGTCCCTCAATTTCTTAAGTGTAGATGAAATAAAACCGGCCTGATTATGGTTAGGTGAATATAGAGTTGCCAAAGTACAGGGCATACTGCCCAGGGTGCCTTTAAGAAACAAGTATCGACCTAATGGGTCACTTAGCATGGAATCTAATGTAAATGCAAAGCCTCTACGGAACCCAATGGCCACACCTTTTGCCTTGTGTACATCCGAAAGACTATAATATCACGTGGGATAATGATGTGAAAATAGCTTAACCTTCGTGGTAAGCGTAAGTTGGGTCTCCTGCAGGAAAATCACATCCCCCTGCAAACGATCCAGCTCTCTGTATAGGTTATGTCTCTTCCCAGGAGCATATAACCCCCGTAACATTAATAGAAATTAAGTTTACCTTAGCCATGGGTGCCGAGATAGGCCATACATGTGTACATATATCTTGAGGAGGTGGACCTGGGACAGAGGATAAAGGGATGGGGTACGGAGAACGGTGATGATAGGGAGGAGAGGAAAGAAGATATAGAGAAAACTAGTGAGGAGAGAAAAGGAAAAAACAATAATATGAACAAGACAATATTCACCTTTCACCACTAGAGTGATGAGTGCTAGTGCACGCAGAATACTGCCGTGCAAAAACAGGATGTGCACGAGGCCCAGCACCCCCGCACCCGCACCCCACCTGGAGGCACGAGCGCGTGGGCACAGGGCGCCATGACTCCCGCACAAAAAAGGGTAGGAACGCTCTGGCATTCAGGTGCAGACACCTAAGTCACGGCGTGTAACATCCGAATGCCCCGGCGCCGACACTCCGCGTCATAAAAAGTAACAACATCAATTTGTGAACCTTTTACAAGGGTAATACCACTTTAAACAGGAAGCTGCATGAAACTTTAACTTGCAAATTTAAGATACCTAGCCAATATTTGCAATTTGGAGTATTAAACAGTGTGTGCCAAACTGAAGGTGATAAAATAAAGTTAGTAACTGAAAGGTATTTGCTCCATGTTAACAAACCATTACGTTGATAGATTAGTGCGGATGGGATTGATAAATCTTGCCTTCCAAAGCCAGCATATGTAAAACTGAGCAATATTACTACGAACTGGGTATCTATGCAAGTTATGGAGAGGATCCGGTTAAAGATGTGCGCTGTTTGTGGCCTACTTTCTGCCATTGTGGTTCAGAATTAGGTGGCAAGGGTGGGATGCCTTCCTGCCAACCCGGAAGACCTGGTATTGATATGTTCATGTCCAGGCAGAACTTTTCCAGGTCCTCTGGGAATCGAAGGACAGCCGTTTTACCATCCCTGCTAGCAATGAGGGCGGCTGGGAAGCCCCATCTGTAATTAATGGAGGCATCTTTAAGTTTTTCAGTGAGGGGACGCAGGGCCCTGCGTCTCTCCAGGGTCTCCCGAGCCAGGTCCGGAAAGAAAGATAGGCTAGCACCGTCAAAATCTAGTGAGGAAGATTCCGTGGCCTTTTTCATGATTAATTCTTTTTCAGGGTAGTGGTGGACTCTGCAAATTATGTCTCTCGGGACATCAGAGGGAAGATTGCGTGGTCGAAGGGCTCTGGGAGACCCCGTATCCTAATGTTGTTTCATCTATTGCGATTTTCCTGGTCCTCTAATTTGTATAGTGCCATCCTGTGTGCAAAAGCAAGTTGACGATTAGAGGCCTGCAAAGCTCTGATGGCGATCGCATGGCGATCTAGACGTTGCTCTGTCTCCTCTACCCTCCCCAGTACCTGTGCAAGATCCGACCGGACCGCCGAGACCTCCTTCCTGATAGCTCGCTCAAGACCCATCAGCATGGATGCCAAATCAGTCTTGGTGGGTAAGTCATTCACCGAGGTAGCGACTCCTGAGTGTGTGTGCGTGCTCTCCTCGTCTTCCGAACCGGCGGATGAGACAGGAGAGCGGCGCCTGGGCTCCGGCCTAGTATGGGAGGCGGAGCTTGTGCGCGGGGTCACGCTGCGAGGCGAGCGGCCCAGGCCGTCAATGTCTTCCATGTCCTCTGGTTCTGCAGACAAAAACCTCTTGATTGAGCCCACCGAAGTACCCTTCTTAGGCAGTGATTTATCGGATCGTTTCCTCATAGTATGTTGTATAAACGAGATGCTGTTAGTATGGTAAAAGGCAGTTTACAGAGTGCCGGCGCCGGAGCTCCAGAGACACGCGTCCGCTCTACAGCATGCCGAAACCACGCCCGAGTACTACAAGTTTTTATACACTTCAAAAGTAGGTCAGTCACCACACAAACAATAAAACCGAATATTTACCCAAAACATCACACGGTGGTTTAAATAACGAGGTAAAGCTGACACAAGGCAAATCCCATAGAAACCTAAAAGAGTTAGTCAAATTAGCCAACAGACAGAAACAATTGATGAATGGGAATTCACACCTAGACAATGCTACAACAACAACAGTATTCAAGAAGACCCAGGGCTGTTCAAATCTCATTAACCAGCTTTCTTTTCACATACATCTGCTTTTTGAGTTTTAAGTTGTCAGAGACCATAATGGCTTCCTTGACTGCTAAATGTAATAATGTCCCTTTGCATTATATAACAGGACATCTTCCTAAATGCTTGTAGCTCCCTCAAATGTCAGGGGCCATAGTCAGTAGGCAAGAGGCTAACCTGCAGTCCCCTCCAAAAGCCCCTGTCCTGGTTGAGTCTGTCACACAGGTGCTGACATAATATTCTACACTAGTGCAAGAGAAGAGGATCCTTAATATAAGGTATGCAGTGTAAACTTGGTTGGGTGCTGATAGTGGCTAAAGGGAAAAGGTCTACCCTTCTGAAGGAGAATGGGCCCCAACTGCAAATGAAATTGTCTGAGCCATAGCCTGTAACCACAAGGAAAAGCAATGCCTTGCAAGTGAATAACTCCTCATTGAACCGAGGGGTCATTGTGTGCTGGGCCAGGGGGGTGGCATAGTGTGATTTTGAACATGCCATCCCTACACAGGAAGGCAGACAGTACTGGTCTGCAATGGGCTTTGGGGTGAGAACAGGCAAGTGTTCCAGTCCCCTGAGTAGCCCTGCAAACAATGCTCCAGCTTACATCTTACTTTCCCCTGCACCTTGACCCTCCTCATCCTCCTACAACTTCTTACTTTGCAGATTCCTCCCATACAGATCCTTGACAGCAACATGGCAAGTCACAGCCTAGAGTTAGTCTTCTTTCATGCCTTGCTGTATCAAGATCAGTGGTTTCTGTAGTATAAGGATGAGGATGTGACATATTATTCATAATATGTTAAGCTTAACAAAAGTAACTTTTTTTTTCTTTCACTGATAAGCTTTTACTGGTAATTACATGTTTGACTGAGAAACTTCAAGAATAATAAGAATGCTAGAACAAATATTAATTTATGTTGGAAAAATCTAACAGTAACATAGTAATACACAAAAGATAAAAATCCCTAGATGGCATATCTTTCCCAACAGTGGCAGAAATTTTGTTTTTATTATGGTAGAAAAGTGAACTCTGGGTTTATTTCTCTTTGAATAATTCACTATAGGAATAATATGTTTTTTTTTTTACTGTGGAGTATTACCTGTTTTATAGATATCTTTTTGAAGAACTTTCACAAATAAATAATAAAGAACAAAATAACTGCTATTCATGTCCAAAAATTTAAGTAAAGAAATTCCTTTTAGTGCTGGAATTTTAAATTATTTAATCAGCAGTAAGCGAGTTTGCTCCGGTAAATGCATGTCTGAATCTGACTGATAATGCAGCAAGAAAAAAAAGGTAATCAATATGATTCAGGCTCTTTCATGTACAGTGCTGTGTATCCCTCACTCATTCAAGCGGGGAGATGCCAGATATAAGGGAGCCCCCTTATTAAAGGAGGCTTACAGATTCCGATACACACCCCCCTTCCCCCCGCACACTCCCACAACCACCAGGCCAGGGTTGTGGGGAAAAAGTCCTTGTCCTAAATCATAATGGGGCTTTTTATATTTTGTGCATGTGGCCTAATATGGTTAGGAAAGCAGTTTAGCCCCCCCCCCCCCCCTCTCGACCTGCTAGGATTATTGCATTTTAATCTTGCACTTATCTTTAAATTCACTGCTCCCTTTAAAACTGTATTCCTAATTTTATTTAATTTTTAAGTATTTGACAGACTTGGCTCTCATTGATCTTCAGTGGGGTTCAGATTCAGTATCCAGTTTTTTATAAATTTTGTCGAACCTCCACCAATCAAACACAGGCGTGTTCAGTTCATCCGTATCTTCAAGTCAAGCAGTGGCACTACTCTATCCTTCCTAATGTTTCAATACATTTTTGTGGGGAGTTCAACAGGTTGATCATGACACCAGCTTGGACCTGAAACAAAACACCCTCGACTAAGATGAGGTGCTGTGGCTTCCCACTTATGTTCTCAGGAGAAACCAAAAGCCAGTGGTTACTTGCGATTAACCTGTTGTTCTTCTATTTCACTTGCTGGTGGCATTGTGTGCCAGCATCTATGGAGAAGACAGTGGCTTAGGATAGTGGAATCATTTTCTTTTTGCTTCAAGCTTCAGTAAAGGTAAATTAACCTCAAAAATATGAAACTTGTTCTGGACGATGGAACTAAAAAAGGAAGTATAAGTATGGAGCAGTCTTCTTCATACAGCACTGTGACCACCGCAACACCCCACCTAAGACACCCAAGCAAAAGGAACAGTTGTGAAAATTTGTCAGCCATGCTATTGGACTTTATAATCTCATGCTTTGGACTATATTGCATAAAGCCTACATCGTTGCTTACACTGGCAACTGTTTAGTTGCTTAGTAAAGGAAACATAAAAGCAAGAAGTGTCTTGTTGATATGTTCAATAAAGACAATCACCATAAGAGGTGAAGCTCAGCTGGGTAACTAAGCTCCTGCAGCCGGGAATGGTGAGTGATGCTGCTGTTAAATATGCTGGACTGGTCACAAGGAAGAAAGACAATCTCTAGGGGAAAGAAAAATCGAACAGCCTGATTGGGTCCGCTGTGAGTGGTGGTCTAATGACGAAGAATCCATCAGTGGTGGTGATCCATAAGGTTCCCCAGATGCATGTACCCGCCATCTGGGCCTCCATTCTTATGGGTCTCAGGTGTTGATTGGGAACCCATTTGAACCAGACTTGAAACCACTGAGAATTTTATGCCTTGTGAGCAATATATATTTTGTGATACCTGATCAGGCCAGGGACTGAAGTGCTAAGAACCTGAATGTGTATATCACCTGTAGGACAGAGTCATTGCCTCAGCTTGCTCGGCTCAGCTTCCTAAAAAGCTTAACCATAGGTCCCTGTCCAGGAACTGGAATAACAGCTCAGGAGCCATTGGGCCCCCTACACACTGAGCCAACATTCTGCGCAGTACAGTTTTATGATGCAGACACATTTTTAGGACTTTTGAAATACCTACATTCTGAAATAGTATTCAGTCCCTTTGAGCTTTCCATTATTAGGCTCCATAAAACCTGTCTCAAAGTGCAAATTTGACGGTAAGTCAACCTTGAAGAATACAGTCTTCCCTGGTAGTCAAATTTCTAGCCTTTTTAGTTTCTGTAATTCTCCCAAATGCATCCCAAAGAAGAACATACTGCTGCTTTCCTAATTCCTCAATGACATGTTAGTCATGTACCCTTGTCTACCTCTATCACGTCATACCATGGCATTATCATTTAATGAAAAAAAAAAATTATTTATAAGCTTTGTTTTTTCCAAAATCAATAACATTTCAAGACCAGTTTTCACCTAATATTAGTTGTTTGTGCTACCATAATGACTTTTTTGCTATTCTTTATATGCCACCTTTTACATTATAGTATGTGTATAGTCAGACTATCTGCTAAAACTTTTCCCTTCAACTTTGGTGTCTTGTGCAGATATCCATGCAATCCAAACCTGCTCCCCAAGACATCAGCTAAGTCAAGACACTAGAACCCACTGTTGTGGACACAAATTCAACATCAAAACAGTGTCACAGACTTCTAAATACTGTATTTGATGATATAAGCTCAGTTTAGTGGTAAAAATAAGTGTGAAATGCAAGATTTCGGTCGGTGTAAAAAGATGTCCACTTGGTGACTTCAGACTGTAGGCTTAATGTGGGCGAGTGTGGGGTATACCCAGGGCTGGTGCAAGGATTCTTGACACCCTAGGCGAAACCTCATTTTGCCGCCCTCCCCTTGGCTCCACCCCTGACTCCACCCCATTTGGCCATGCCCATGTATACCCCACCTTTTTAATGAAGTGCCCATCAAATACAGCCCACCAGCGCCCATCAATGCCGCCTCACCAGCGCCCATCAATGCCGCCTCACCAGTGCCCATCAAATGCAGCCCACCAGCATCCATCAAATGCAGCCTACCAGTATCCATCAATGAATGTTTGCTTGCTTCCATTCATTCGGGAGTCGGGACACAGACAGTCGCCCATCGTCGATGTGCCTCTGACACTATGTGCGAATGGAGCGCCAGCTGCCTGCTGATGCTGAGAGAAGTTGCTTGCTGCAGAGAGAAGAGAGTAGGAACACCAGTGGCCGGGCACCCTAGGCAGCAGTGCGCCCTAGGCGGCTGCCTAGTTTGCCTAGTGGTAGCACCGGCCCTGGGTATAGCAAGATACCAAGTTTTGACGGGTCGCATAATCTGACGGAACACCGGTTCAGTGGAAAGCTTACACTTTTCAACTCTTTCACTTAAGTTAGTAGAGGACTTAGTTTGTTTGAGGACAGACAGATATCTTCAACCTGTAGTTCATAGGGATGTATCCTCCCAAGGCCAGCCAAAGTTTCTGCTTTGTACAGCAGATGAAAATCTTAATTGAGTCTTGAGTCTGCTGGCTTTAATGTTTTCCTCTATTCTCCATTATTTTATCCTAGTTTAATTGTAGTTAAAAGTGGCTCTACAGCTAAGTTAGTATCATTAGTACGGAATACATATCACTGAGAAATTATTGTGTTAAGTTAAAATATGTAAAATGATTACGAGTGCAAAGAAATTCATTGAGTGAAAAAGCAGTTGAGGAAGCTAACAGTTTTATAGTGATCTGTATTATGATCAGACCCATCCATGACATAAAGTGGTATAAAGTGGTATGGGAAGGCGCCCTGCACGTTTTACATACTGCATGTAAACTCATTGCCCTTGCAAGATTGGCGGGTGCCCTTATTAGTTAATAGCACAAAAAAATGCATCTCACAAACACAGCATGTTAGTGGCCACCAATCCACATGGTATCGCAGTACAATATGGTTTGGTGCAGACCGATCTAAAAAAGGAGTGCTTGTACTCCTTTTTACGTGTTCCTATGCATTTTGCAGCCCATTCAAATGAATAGGCTGTCAAAACCAGAATGTACTGGAATGCGCACATTTCAATGTGAACCAGCTCTTATGCCGCTCAATGGCTTTTACGACGGGGTTCCTCTCAAGTTTGCCTTGCATACGCCCGGTCACGCAAAAGCTGAACTTACGACAGTCAAGAACGTGGCGATGTACAACACTACGATGAGCCGAAAAAATGAAGTTCAATACTTCCGAGCATGCGTTGAATTGTTTCCGAGCATGCGTTGGATGTTTGTGCTTCGGAATTGCCACAGACGATCGCATTTTCGGATAGGAACTTTTTCTGACTGAAAAATTGAGAGCATGCTCTCAATCGTTTGCTGGCTGGAATTCGGCCAGCAAAAGACCGATGGAGCATACACACGGTCGCATTTTCCGACGAAAAACTCTCATCGGTCTTTTGCGGGCCGAAATTCCGATCGTGTGTACGCGGCATAAGAGTTTAAAAATATATATTTATTATTTGTTTTTAGTCAGGTGCATATTTGGTAGCAGGAGGAGCTCTAGGATCCTGTGGCTGAAAGTTTTTGCACTACTTTGCTTCTCCCATTTCTCAGCACACACACAACTAAATGATCAGAGGACAGACACCCTTTCCTTGTCAGTAGTTCATACAGCTTTACATGGAGTTTCAGTTAGAGAGAGACAGTGCATAAGTGAGCAGCTGCTGCTGAGTTATTTTATTAGAAAACAGGAAATGCTCAGCAAATACAGTATTAAATAGCTTTAAAGAAACACTGTCACTGTCCATCCAGGGCAAAGTGAGAGTGTCTGTTAATAGTCAATCCCCAACCCTGCAAAGCATCCTGAACATTATAGCTCCAATTCTGCCCCCCTATTCAGAGTCCTCACTCTGTTGATCTAATGGAGCAGGGCTTCTGCCTATGGGGGAACATATGACCTCCCCAATGTGTCAATGCTGGAGCTTGAGGAACCTGTCACCAGGCCTGAGAAGTGCCATGTAGGGAATGCAGTGGGATCATCCACTTAAGTAAGATCCTACACCATCTGACAATGGAGCTTATTAAGGGTGGACCGCTGCAATGTGGAGGTGGAGGTCAGGCACTGATGTGGATGAGAAGGCCTGGCTTGCAGTCTCCGCTCTAAGTCATCCCAAAGGTGTTCTATCGAGTTGAGGTCAGGACTCTGTGCAGGCCAGTCAAGTTCCTCCACTCCAATCTCACTGTCAGGAATGGTTCCACCTGCTAGTAGCACTGTCAGACATTTGGCATGCAGTACTGATGTCCACCAGCGGGTGTCTCCTGGCAGTCTGGAACTGTTAGGGGAGCTCTTTCCTGCTGGTGGTATTATTTGATCCTTGGGCAGCAGTACTGGCGTCCACCAGCGGGTGGTTCCTGGCAGTGTGGAGCCGACATCATCTCCTGTGATCAGGCGTCACCTGAGCCTGATTGCAGGAGATGTGTATAAATACCCGGCCACACACACACATAGTTGCCTTGGTATCTTCCTTGCGCTCTGACCTGAAAGCTCTGTACCTGATCCTGTCTCTGTACCTGAACCCTGTATCCTGTACTTGAACCTGTCTTTCCTGTGTTCCTGTTACTCTTACCCTTGCCCTGCAGCCGTAACCATCCATCCTCTCCTTGTCCTGTTTCTTCTCTGTCCCCATCTGCTGACCTCCCGTTGATGACCCTGGCTTGGCTATGTTTATGATTCAGGTATTCCCCATTATATATATATATATCTGTCTAATTATTATTATTATTTGTGGGTCTCTGTGAATTGGGTGGGTGTGCACTGTATTATATTGGAGGTGGTTGTGTTTATATTGTTCACTTATCTCTAATAAATCACTATATTCTCACTTATAATGTTTGGTTTCCTCTGTTGCTGTCCACACAGTTCTGATCACACATGATACATGACACTCACTCATCCACACTATATTGCCAAAAGTATTGGACCACCCCTCCAAATCATTTGGTGGAGGGGGGATTATGATGTGGGGTTGTTTTTAAAGGGTTGAGATTGGCCCCTTAGTTCCAGTGAAGGGAATTCTTAAGGCGTCAGCATACCAAAATATTTTGGACAATTTCATGCTCCCAACTTTGTGGGAACAGTTATGGATGACCCTTCCTGTTCCAACATGACTGCGCACCACTGCACAAAGCAAGATCCATAAAGTCATGGATGAGTGAGTTTGGGGTGGAGGAATTCCTGCCCTGAACCAATAGAACATCTTTGAGATGAATTAGAATGGAGACTATGAGCCAGGCCTTCTCGTCCAACATCAGTGCCAGACCTCGCACATGCGCTTCTGGAAAAATGGTCAAACATTCCCATAGACACACTCTGAAACCTTGTGGACAGCCTTCCCAGAAGAGTTGAAGCTGTTATAGCTGCAAAGGGTGCGCCAACTAAATATTAAAACCTACGGACTGGGATGGCTTTAAAGGTCATATGCTTACAAAGGCAGGAGTCCCAATACTTTTGGCGCTATAATGTATGTCCTAATTGAAAGATTTTTCCTCACTTTTTGCTCTGATGGCAACTCTATAACTTTGGGTCTCCCATTACTTCCTGTCTTGAAGACAGTGATCCTGAGAGCAAAGAGAGGTCCCCAGTGGTAACAGACAGCAAAAAAAAACTTACAGGGGATCAATAGCTTGAGAAAAATGCCTTTACATACACTTTAATGGTTTATTTATATATTCTTTAAAAAACATTTACTATTTTTGCTATTTCCTTATTATTCATATAACAAACAACTTCTACAACAATTTGCAAATGACTTCTGTCGTGATACCTATCATCAGTTCGCAACCTAAAAAGCAACCCTTAATCATAAAAATAAACAAATTTGAAATCCAATTTTGAAGAAGCAAATTAATATGTTTTAGAACTATGGGAGGAAACCCATTCAACCGTATAGCAATATTCTGACTTCCTGCAGGTAGGTTGCTGGACGAGTAAAGTTTGACATCATATGTAAAATTCGGACAAGCTTCTGAGATGCCACAAGTTGTTTTGCATTTTCCTGATTTAGACAATATATGACACACCACCATTTTACCTAAAATGATGATCTGACATGGACAGAACCACTGGATGGTGGTTACACAACTTTTTTATGTCCTAGAGGTCACGAAATCAGACTACAAATAAAGCATAGTGGCAAACACATACGGTAATAAAACTCTAGATATTTATGGTCAATATGTTTCTTTATGAAATGTAAAGAGCTTAGTTTCCATCAGGATGAAATATGTACACAAGATGTGTTTTATGGATCCTATCCAGCTTTAAGAAGTGTCTGTGTGAGTCATCGTTAAAAGCTAAAGTATAATCGAAGACCCCTACTGTGATATGTCTAGAGGGTTTTCCTATTAATGAAGAACATTGCCTCTTTCTCTTATCTCGCTAATCGAGAGGTTATAGAGTTAAATTGCCTAATTATTGTAATACAGCTTGAGGCATCCTGAAAGAGGATACAGATGGTTTCCTAGTACAGTAATATTTCAGGCAATTTTGTTTGATTTGATTTTTATGATCCCTCATTTTCTCTGTCCTTTTTCTTGGAAACTTGTCCCAGCTTTTTCCATCGTTTTTCGTGTCTAATGGTTTCTTCTAAAAAAAATTGGCAATTTAGATTTTTTTTTTTACGTAAAAATAAATCAGTTGCTTTGAGCCAAATGCATACTGGAATGGGAGGCATGGAAGAGATCATCATTAAAGGTCCTAAATCTTCTCTAATACCTTACCAGATATAAGATACATTGAAATAGTCAATATGTAATTCTCGAATATGAAGTCCCAAAATTATCAGTCCCTTGGAAAAAAATTCATCCAGTAAAAACATGGAAATAAACATTTTATTGAATTAGTTTGTCGATTTTAAGCTAAACATTTACTAGGATAGTAAAAAAACACCATTTAATACAATTAAGAATTCATTTAAAATTATCACAGGCATTTTTAAAGCTGAACTTCAGGCAAACAGCTAAATACACATAATAAATACGTATTTGGGAGCTGTTTACATGCCAAAGGATTTCAGTGACACTTATAGGTCTTGTCCCTTTCCTGGCCTATGACTGGACGGTAAAGAAGAATCAGCAGACTAATGAACACAGAGAGTTGTTTCCTTTGCACAGGCACCATTTACAAAATTAGATTTCTTTAAAGTGCCACTCCAGGCAAAAAAAAAAAAAAAAAATCCCTTGCAAGATTCTTGTAATGCTATTTGTACTCAGAGTCTTCACTTGGAAATGTGATAATCCTAACTACCAAGACCTGCGGTGTGCCTTGGCCTAGCTGGTCAGTATGCCTAAAAGAGGGCAAAAAGAGATACGAAGTAGGTGTGAAGTGAAAGCTTCAATGAAGGGCCATCAACAACCATCAGTCCAGAAAATAGCGAATGCCCGGATGACTACAAAAAAGGGGATTACGTAAGTAACTGCTACAACAGGAGGATCTCCAATGCCCCATGTACCTTATGATAAAGAAGGGACCCCTTGTTCGGGACCTACAAAAGTTGCCTCCGATCCTGACTAATATCCAGAAAAGGGTTTAGGATTCAAGCCTAATTTGGAAGGCAAACCTGGACATGAGAACAAACTGTTTTTAGTGAGGGGATGCATGGGGAAAGGGAGAAAGAGCTGCCCAGAGGAATATTGCAGAGAAGGACATATGCTTTAATCCGACACCGTTACTGTGGTACGGGAATGAGACCACGAACCCCTGGCTTGTCCCTCTATTCTAATTATGGGGAAGTTGTAAGCGTAGTAAAAGGGGACTGCCTAGAGCACTAACTGGTAGCTGCGCCAAGGGTAGGAGACAGGAAGTCTGAAACACCACGGAAATCTTATCATGGCTTAGAGAGGGTGAGCTGCAAAAATGGACCAACTGACAGGAGTTTGAAGGGGCCTGAAATGCTGGTCACCTGATAGATACTTGATAGTGTTGGTAGATGGCCAAATTGCAGAGGCAATATGCCGTGAAAGCTGGAGACATGTACCTATGAAACCGCCCCACCCTTGGTAGAAGGCCTCGGGATACTCTGGATAAAGAACCATTGGCCAGATCGATCACCTGTGACCAGGCTAGCCACCAGTTCCACATGCTACTGTGAAGAAATTCCAACATCACCTGCAGGCACACTTGACAAGAGCAGGAGCTGGGGTTGTTGCTGAAACCTCCGCTCTAGCCGAGCAGGCTATGATCCCCTCACTGGTATTTACTAAGACTCTGGTGATGGGATGAACCTGGACCAGATATCCCACTTTGGCGGGTTTGCTCATCTAAACGTGACATGATGCCCCCTTTTCTTAGCATGTTTGGGTTTTGATGGATTACTTGGTCTTATCCTGCTGTCAATCGTCTTTGATCTACTTTAGTACTGTGCATCTCTGGGGGGAAGACCATCATAACCCTCTGACTATTGCTCACCAAAAAATCTCTGCTAATACCTGTATACACAACAATTTTTGTGTGGTCTAGATGTAGTCTGCTGGATTTTTATCTTATGATGACTGGCGTGTAAAGTGAAGCATAACATCTGTGTGTAAAGGCTCTGTTGGATGCAGCAGCTCCCTGACTCATTATTCACATACCAGAAAACAGGTTACCTTACTTGCTGTGGCATCGGCAAAGTGATAGCCGGGGCATGACCGGACATACAAGCAACATTAACCCTGTCATTGCGTGGTGAGCTGAGTAGCGTAGCTCCTCAAGTCCCCAATGCATATATACTGCGCGCTATGAAACATGAAAACATTGACAATTAATAGAAGCAAACCGGCGGACCCCCCTGTGAGCGTGCAGGCGGGAAGCTGTCAGGAAATGCAGAGTTCTAAGTAGCTGAATGAAAAGGCATATCCCCAATTCTCCTTGTCCCCACCTGTAGAGGTTCCCTATTGATGACTGAGGCCACCCCTCACGTTATTGGTCAAGCACAATTTAAAAAGAAAAGTGATTTGCGTGTAACCTCAGCTTCCAGGTCTGGTGGTCAGAGCTGGGGGGTTAGTGGTGGTGGGTTGAAGGAGGTCAGGTGTGGTGACAGCGGAGGAGTATGCAGGCATGGTTATGGGGGAGTCAGTGTGCAGACGCCATAGGGGTGAGGTGCGGTGGTGAGAGATGTCCCCCTGAGAGCAGGCAGGCCCCCCCCGGGCAGAAAACCTCAGCCCGGGCAGAAAAACCCCTGAGAACGGGCTGACACCCCCTGTGAGCAGGACGGGAGGCATCCGAAGCAGGTCTTCCGTTGATGCCCCCCGCCTGCGCCTACCGGAACCGCAAGAGGGAACCGACAAGACCCCTGCAGCCGACTGCACTGCTACTTTGCTGGCCGAAACCGGAAGTGACGCGAAATGCCCTGTGAACCCGGAAATTACGTGTCGGCTCACCCAGAAATGAGCCGACAAGGATCTGAAAGAGCAGGAGGAGGGATATATAGCCCTCAGACTCCTCTTACAAAATCAGTTTGGCCTGCGGCCAGCCTTCTAACATATTCCCATTCACAATATGCTTCTTTATCCTAGCCACTGTTATTATAATTAAATTACCAGATGATCCTGCCATTTTCCTGCTTATGCGAATTCCCTTGCGAAGTGAACAGCCTTATTTGCCTTTACTAAATCAACCGATCTGCATCTTGCATAGAAATTCATTGAGTGATATTGGACTGTTTGTTGGAAAATGGCAAAACTCTGCTACCTCTAGTGCTGGCTCTGTGCTCCCTGCCCAGTACGTTCAATAGTAAACACAGCCTGGCTTCTGTGTGTACAAGAGACAGTGCCTCTCCACCCAGTGGCTCTACTGTACATAGAGCGTGTTCTGTGTTGGAAAAACAAGCCTTGGCAGCAGGAGGTACTAGAGCCTTGCCAGCTTCTCAGAGGTGAGAGGTAATTATGTGGAAGATAGTGGAGCTTTGAAGAGGAGTGGGGGGGGAATATAAAGGCGGTAACGGGGGGTGTGTGAGATGAGGGATCAAGGTGGGGGCAGTGGTGCAGAGCTCAGAGCTGAGAAAGGGGACAGAAGTGAGATATGGATAGGGGATATAGAGACTAGAAGGCTGCCGAAGAGTGTTGAAACCTGCACTCTGTGAGTAATGCATTCCTGTATCTTACACTACATCTATACATATTGCAATTCTAAACTCTGTACCCTGTGTATATCGCACTCCTAAACCCTGCATTGCATGCATAATGCACTTCTGAACCCTTCACTCAGTGCATATTTCACTCCTGAACCCTGCAGTCAGTGCATATTGCACTTTTGAACCCTGCACCCTGTGTATAATGCACTCCTGAACTTCGCACTTGTGCATAATCCAAGCCTAAACCCTGAACCCTGTGTGGAATGCACTCTTGAATCCTGCACCCTGTGCATAATGCACTCCTAAACGCTGCACCCTGTGCAAAATGCATTCCTAAACCCTGCATTCTGTGTGTAATGCACTCTTCAACCCTGCACTCTGTGCACAACTTGCTCATGAACCCCACAACCTGGGCATAACCCACTTCCGAACCCTGCATTCTGCACATAATACAGTCCCGAACCCTGAACCCTGTACATAATGCATTTCTGAATCCTGCACCCTGTGAGTAATGCACTCCTGAAACCTTCACTTGTGTGTAATCCACTATTGAACAGTGCACCTTGTGCCCAATGTGCTCCTGAACTCCACACCTGTACGTAATGCACTCCTGAACCCTGCACCCTTTGCATAATGCACTCTTGAACCCTGCATTCTGCACGTAATGCACTTCTGATCCCTGTGCCCTGTGCATGATGCACTCTTTTGGATCTGTGAGTTCCTGCACCTATTCTCTGACAAAAAAGCCCTGGTGATGAATCCACTGTCTCAGATCACGTCATCTGCTGAGGCTCACTGGCATTAGGTGAAGCCTCAGCAGATAACTTGTTGGGCAGAGGGGATGAGTGTGCGCACTTCAAAAGGAAGTGAGCTGGTAAGGGCTCCAAGGGCCCTTTCAGTTCACTAAGTGCATTGGTTTCTCCCCTGCTGAAAATTGACAATTCACAGAAATCACTCCTTCAACACTGCTGGGAATGCCAAAGGAAAAAAACAGAACTTGGATCTAAAGTAGTTACATTTATCTTCTACCAGTTTTCATCTTTCTATCAGGATACCTTCCTTTTCCAGTCCTGATACTACATCTCCCATGATCCATTGAGCCTCTGTAGCTTTAGGGCGGGCTACGGGAGTCACTTGCAGCAGTTCTGGGAGTTGATGTGGGTGGGTCCTAGGGTTCCTGGGGGTGTTTCTGGGCCTTCGTGTGGGTGGTGAAAGGTGTAAATGTGTCATAACCCCTCCTGTGTCAATCCTGTCTTGCAGCATGCCAAAGAATAATGGCGTACTGCAAGACTACAGAGGAAGGGTTATGGGAGTTTATTATGAAGGTGTTTCCTTCATATGTAAATGAATCACTTCATAGAGAGCTGGGCTTTGGGAGGGCGGGATCTGAGGGACGGGACTCTCCCTAGTCACACAGCATATTTAACTGGGTAGGATTGAATTCTTATTCCCCTGTACACACGGTCGGATTTTCCGACGGAAAATGTGTGATAGGACCTTGTTGTCGGAAATTCCGACCGTGTGTAGGCTCCATCACACATTTTCCATCGGATTTTCCGACACACAAAGTTTGAGAGCAGGATATAAAATTTTCCGACAACAAAATCCGTGTCGGAAATTCCGATCGTGTGTACACAAATCCGACGGACAAAGTGCCACACATGCTCAGAATTAATAAAGAGATGAAAGCTATTGGCCACTGCCCCGTTTATAGTCCCGACGTACGTGTTTTACGTCACCGCGTTTAGAACGATCGGATTTTCCGACAACTTTGTGTGACCGTGTGTATGCAAGACAAGTTTGAGCCAACATCCGTCAGAAAAAATCCTAGGATTTTGTTGTCGGAATGTCCGAACAAAGTCCGACCGTGTGTATGGGGCATAATTGTTACATAGTTACATAGTGGGTGAGGTTGAAAAAAGACATAAGTCCATCAAGTTGGGATCCCACCAAGCAGCAGCACAGCTTTCAGAACAGGCTGTGTATGAAGGGGTTTCCTTCTTGAATAATGCTGTGATCTGTGAGGTGGGACTTGGGAGGTTTAAACTCTCTGTAGGTGTGACTAATGCTAATTAGGACGTATTCAATTCCACCCATCATCAGAGCTGTGAAGGAAGTTACAACATTTGCAGAGTCTGAGAGACTACAAAGGGGAATGTTATAGATGCTAGCTGCTACAGGAAGTGGCTGTGGAAGGGATGCAGTCTATCAGCAGGATATACAGAGTGTCACGTGATAAAAAGCCACAACTAAACCCAGAATATCAGGGGAGCTGCAGACAACTGAGCAACATGGTAAAGAGGTATGATCAATGCTAGGAGTGATCATTCCATTCAGATCTAGTAAAAAGAAAGTTGGAGTTCAGCTATAAACTCTAAAAAAGTAAAAAGAGCATTCTTTTATTGACACACACATTTGTTCCATATAGGTATTAGAATGCTAATAAACATATCATCATGTGCTGCTTTGTCAACACTGCTAGTGTGGATAGTAGAGCTGACTAAATCTTTCACTAAGTACAAACTATCATGATTCAGTACATATTCTGCATATTTAATGTAGTAGTCAAAAAGCCTGAAGGCATTTTTAAAAGATGTTTAAATGAATATTTTTTACAATGTGGTTGATTTACTAAAGGATTAGAACACCGTTATTTTGCAAAGTAAATGTTACCTTAGCATCGTGAATGAGGATAATCTAGCACGACTTCAATCATCCAATCATGTAATTAAGATTCATGTATTGTACATTTTCCTTGCAGATGACTGGGCAATTTCTTCAAGATTAATTTTCACTTATTTTCATCTCATTCATTAAAGTGATACTACCCCCTCACATAAGCCCACTAAAGTGACCAGTGCCAGATCATACACAGTGAGAAATTAAATCCCCTGGCATAAGTTGCACATGTTTACCTGCAGCCTTCTCTCCTCCGGAGCAGCGATACCCGTAAGGAAGATGGACGCTTTGTGGAAGAGGGGACATCGGTGACATCGCAGGCTCCTGTGTCAGGTAAGTGACACATAATAGGCTACCATGTGATGCATAGTAGCCCATTATGCTTTACCTTTGCAGGGAAACAAAGACAAAGTAAACCCATCAGAATTCACTTTTCATGATTTTTTTTTCAAGCTTTAAAGCCCCATACTATAATATGCATTATGGAATGAAAAGTAAGTTTGGGTGTTGATGAGTGAGGAATGACACAAAAAGTAGTCAAGATACTTACAACTTGCATCTCCTGGACTCCTACCTACTCCTACCTATTATCAGTCAGTGTGTCCTCTCCTGGTTCCTCCATGCTCTCGCTCTCGCTGTGTGTCCTTTCCTGGCTCCTCCGTCCACCCGGCCAATGATGTCAACCAATCAGCAGGGCAGGGGAGGGCGGGAGGATCTCTCCATTCCGATCTGCAGTTCCTCCTTCCCCCTGCCCTGCTGATTGGTTGACATCATTGGCCGGGTGGACGGAGGAGCCAGGAAAGGACACACAGGCCCTTGCCTTACAACAGGAGGTGAGCAGCGGCCGCGGTCTGCTCAGGGCTATCTCAGACCGCGGCCGCTCACCTCCTGCTGTGCGTCCCAGTCATCAACAGGCCCAGGGGTTGGGGTCCCCTGGTCTTTCACTGACCAATCAGCTTTTATCTTGTATTGTTTGTGAAATCTAAATGATCATTATGGGCAGCAACCTCGTTTTTTTTTCCCTATTTTATTTTCATTACATACAGGTAGAACCCCACAACTGTACAATTCCTATGGTAGCTGAAATGCAAATTGTAAGCGCCACACTACTGCTAAGAGGTTCAACTTTATTCCAACAAAAGTCAGAGGCGCAATCCAAAAAGTAGCCAATACATTTTGGGGGTCCCCTTCATCAGGGTTGGAAAAAAAACATAAGGATAACCATATCATTAACATCAACATCAATACTTTAAAATAGCAATACCAGTGAGATAAATCTACAGGTCCAGAGATATTTTTCCTCATTCCTCTACAATTCCAATAGGAAGGCCAACCAAATCTGAACAATTCCCTTTGTGCGAATGAATTCTAGCATATTAGACCCCTTTCACACTGAGCCGCCCCGGGTGTCAACGGTAAAGCGGCGCTATTTTTAGCGCCGCTTTACCGTCGTTTTAGCGGCGCTATTCAGCCCCTAGCAGAGCGGTTTTAACCCCCCGCTAGCGGCCGAAAAGGCATTAAATCCGCCCGCAAAACCCTGCTGCAGCGGCGCTTTGCCGGCGGTATGGAGGCGCTGCCCCATTGTTTTCAATGGGTGGGAGCGGTGTATTCACCGCTCCTCCACTGCTGCAAAGAAGCTGCTGGCAGAACTTTTTGTGACGCCCTGCCAGCGCAGCGCCCCATTGTAAAAGCACTCGGGATTTCACACTAGGTTTGCAGCTGAGGCTTTTTTTCAGGCGCTATGCAGGCGCTATTTTTAGCGCTGTAGCACCTGAAAAACTCCTTGAGTGTAAGTTGCCACAATAGGAAATAAACATTATTTACAACATTGGCAATTTTCCTTCTTTCCACTAATCCCTCCTTCAGATCAATTGTTCCACCTCAAGTTTAAGCCTAACCCATCTCTGATCTTTGGCATACTTTCATTAACACTTGCTGAAAATCTAGACTGGATTTCCAATGAGATATTAAAACTGAACTCCAGCTGCATATATAAAAAGTACAATTTAAACTCTAATGCCCCGTACACACGATCGGACATTGATCGGACATTCCGACAACAAAATCCATGGATTTTTTCTGACGGATGTTGGCTCAAACTTGTTTTGTCTACACACAGTCGCACAAAGTTGTCAGAATTTCTGATCGCCAAGAAGGCAGTCACGTACACCACGTACAACGAGACTATAAAAGGGCAGTTCAGAACCAAGCGTGGCACCCTTTGGGCTCCTTTTGCTAATCTCGTGTTAGTAAAAGTTTGGTGAGAGACGATTCGCGCTTTTTCAGATCGTATTTCTGCTGTTCAGTTTGTGCTTGTGGGTTTGTATCTGGTCTTCAAGTGCGTGCAGCGAGTTACCCTTGACTCTGTCATTGTGTTCTTGTTCGTTCGTTACTGTTTTTCAGGTCGCTCTTCACAGGCCTTGCTGTTCTTCAGTGCTTTCTGTTACTTCGTTCTGAGCAGCCGACCGTTTTCTAGCCATGTTGCACTACGAGTTGTACTCCTCGTAGAGTCCGTGCTGTGCGTGGGCTTGGTGTTGGGGTCCTTACCTTGACACAAGCCCAGTCCATGAACAGGGTGGGGAGGAGTTCATGGACCAAGAATTGGTTGCTCCAGCGTGACCAGTTATGCCTTTGCTCCATGAGATCCGTGAGAATAATCCTGACGATTTCAGGAACTTTCTCCGGATGACGGACCCCGTATTTCACCGTTTGTTGGCTTTGCAGGATACCTGCATGAGGCAAGCCATCACTCCGGAGCAGAGGCTAGTCGCCACCCTGCAGTACTTGGCGATGGGGAGAAGCCTGCAGGACCTCAAGTTCTCGACAGGCATCTCCCCCCAGGCTCTGGGGATCATTATCCCGAAGACCTGTTCTGCCATCATCCAGGTCCTGCAGAAGGAGTATATTAAGATCACATTAACATCACATTTAATTGTATAGAATGTTTTCTAATGTATTATATTTCTTTCCTCATTCCCTAATTACCATGATTGTAATATGCTGTGAATGTCCCCTTTGTCCTCATGCATGCTGGATTTTTATGTAATTTTTTTTTTGTCCTTCATACATATTTGCCTTCACTTACTGCCCCAGCATGCTCTCCTGGCCCTATATCCACCTCGTGTAGTCACTTAACAATGTATTTTGTCAGCTCCATAGTAGTGCTTAACCCTAAATACCCCCTAAAATGTTTAAAATTGTGATGTGTGCTTGAAATTCTGGCAGAGTGCCAGAGGCTTTTTTTTTTTGAACCCTCCCTCCCCCCAACTGCTAACTCAGCTGATACCAATCCTCTATCTGCTGCCAAACCCATACACACTATACCCACCTCTTTTGTGGTCAGATTTATGGATGAATTCCCAAAGCATGTAGTGCAAGGGCCTGCCTGAATACTTTCAAATGGTACTGTTTAAAGTTTTTGTATCCTGTTATTATCTTGATAGGTAATAGCAGAATGTAAAAATATGCTAAAATGTGTACAGTGTGTATTTATATATTTGTATTATGACACTTCTTACCTGTCCAGTGAGCTGCCAATAGTGTACAGTAAGGAGGGGCTGGCCAAAGTAATACACATTATTTATGCATTCATCTCTCAATGAAGTGGAGAGGGTTACCTGTCCAAAATGGCGGTGGTGTTGGCTACTTACGAGTTCCTGTATGTGGACGTGGGGAAGAATGGCCGGATGCCAGATGGTGGAGTTATCGCCCAGACGGAGTTCTACAGGCGTCTCCAGAATGGCAGCTTGGACTTGCAACCTCCAGAAGACAATGCGGAAGGACTCCCATTCGTCTTCATTGCGGATGAAGCATTTGCGCTGGGGGACCATCTTATGCGGCCATTCCCTATGAGGACCCTCACCCCGGACCAGAGGGTTTTTAATTACCAGCTGGCCAGAGCCAGAAGAGTGGTGGAGAACAGGTTTGGAATAATGGCCAGCCGGTTCTGCCTATTTCTTACACCCATACATATGGCGGAGTATAAACTCAATCATATCATCCTGGCTTGCTGTATTCTCCACAACTTTTTAAGGAGAAATTCTGTGAACTATGCTGGCTCAGTTGGGCCTGAATCCGGAATTCATGTAAATGAACCAACCCTGATGGCGTTTGAAGCTGGCCGTCCTGGCTTGCCCCCCCGAGTGCCCGCGAGGTCCGTCTAAGAAACATGGAATACTTTGCGGGTAGGGGGGCCATCAATATGCCAGACAATGTCTGAGACGTTTTTGAAATAAACAACACATTTTAACTACTAAAATATTTGCTGACATTTACTGCTTGTCTTTCTTTTAGCTGACCCTGACATAAATTTGGGGAGTCCTGAAAAGGGCGTGATTGTGTAACATTAGAAAGCACTGTTGGGTGTTATTTACTAAAGGCAAAGACACTTTGCACTATAAGTGCACTTGAGACTGCACTGAAACTGCACTTGTAGTGCAAAGTGGATTTGCCCTTAGAAACTAACCCCCATTGTCACAGAAACCCCCAATTTTACCACCAAAAAAAATTTGGAGCATTGAAAGAAGAATCCACACATTCTTGATTATCAATCTTTTTAATACAAGCACAATCACATGTGCATTTATCAAAGGTTTTTAAAACAAACCAACATGTTTGTTGTATAACAATTTTTTGGGTCACATTAATAAAAGTAGAAATGTCCATTTAAGGTAAAACAGGCATGTTTAAAACCAACAAGAAATACACAAATCTGGAACTTACAAAGTTCAACTTTGTTAGAAATTGAAGGCAATATCAGACATGAGTATTCATAAGCTGTGTTTGATATTGCATTCAGATGGGGTGAAGTCTCCCCTGGAAAACCCAAATTTGAAGATGCACACAAATTCCCGAATGTCAACATGTGCTAGCTGCCATCATGGGGGATCAATGGACGTGTTTTGCGGGTGCAACTCCTTCCTCTCAGCTACTTTATTATTGAGGAAGGGGTTGCACCCACAAAACGCCTACATTGATCTCCCGTGATGGCAGATAGCACATGTTGACACACTGTGTGCATCTTCAAAATTTGGCTTTTCGACAATATGTAAAAAAGGTGCAACAATTATTTGGGGAAAAAATGCGAACTACATTTGGGATTTCGAGGGGTTTTAAACTCTCCCTAAAACATCAATGATGTTCTTCATTTTGTTTTTAACATCATTGATGTTTTTCTGGATGTTTTCCAAGTCCCTATTATACCCCATGATCTCCCCGATCAGGATCTGGGCACTTTCACTGGTGAAATGACCTTCAACCACAACATCATGATCACCTAAAGATATATAAAAAAAAACACACCATGTATTATAAATATGCCGGCATCCATCTCTTACCTGAGCCTGTGGTCGCAGACACTCACCTGTTGTGGTGACAATTTCCACCATATCTCCCTCCTCCTCCTCCTGTTGGCTTTGGGGGATTTCCCCTTCTTCCTGAGGTAGGGGGTCTGTGGTTTCCTCGGATGAGTGGTGTCCTCCGAGTCTTTTCTCCCCTATGTAAAAAAAAATAGGTATACTTAGCACACAGATATTTGATGGCCGAAATAGGAATATGAAACATTGCTTGGAAGTGGGGTACAATTGTCTGTTTTGGCAGAGTTGCAAGATGAAGAAATATTTTTTTCCTTTGTCAAGCTTGAATACTTACCTGTTTTGTACAAGCTTCACAGATGGAGTCACCCCTATAGTATACACTGGAGCACCTGTGTGGGCCCCCTAATAAAAAGGGTGTTCTTGTATCCCACACTAGTGCTCCAGCGTCCAGATGTGTAAACAGCTGCTGAGTGTCCTCTCCTTACACAGAATCTAGTTTGCATTTCATTCTAGTTACCAACCCATCTAGACACCAAAATTATTTGAAGAGAAGTAGGCTAGCAAAAATGTATTCAAATGCATATGTCCAAACATGGTGTTTTCTATGCCGAACGAACAATGTTTCATACAAACGAATAATGTGCCCATGAACATGAAAGTTGCCATTTTAAACTGTACAACAGTACATGGAGCAGCACGAACGTTAGAAAAATAACGAATAGGAACACAGGACAACTACTTACTTTTTTGCAGCACTCTCCTGATCCTTCTGTACTGCTCGTGCTCCCTTAATTTGAGGTCTGACCACCGCTTCCTCAGTTGATCCTTGGATCGTCGTACAGCAAAATTCTTCTGCAGACTCTTGACAACTTTCGCCATGATCTTGGCCTTTCTGACATTGGGGTTGGGGTAAGGTCCATACTTCCCGTCATAGTCGGCCCTCTTCAGGATGTCGACCATCTCCAACATCTCCCCAAAGGACATATTTGATGCCTTAAATCTTCTCCTCCGGGATCGAGACGTTTCTGGCTCCGGGCTTTCCTCCTCCTCCTCGTTGCCGTAATTAGCACGCACCTGCTGTGTCTCCGCCGTGTGCTCTTCCCCACTGCACCGAACGAGAAGGGGCAGGGAATAGACTAGAAAGAACGTCAGGGGTGGGCGGAGTTTCACGCATGCGCAGTGTATATAAAGCGTAACACGCGTTCGTAGTACGTACGATCTGTGAGCGGAGGACGGAGTATCGGAGGCGCCAATCGTAATAACGAAGGTAAGATTTAAAATTGGGCCTATACTGCTTCTAGATTGAGGCTTGTATTGTGACAAGATTAGGAGACTTTAGCCTGACATTAGGGTTTGTCTTGTGTTGTGTCTTGCAGAGAAAATGGATATCTTGAAGGATCAGGAGGTTATCAGCATATTCATAGATATGTTCAGGGAGCTGCCCTGTCTGTGGCAGGTGAACCACCCTGATTATAAGAACCAAACAAAGAGGAAGGCAGCGCTGCATAAATTGCTGCAATTTGTGAAGCCGGTGATCCCCACAGCAGACATCACCTATTTGAAGGCCCTAATTGGTGGCATGAGGAGCACTTATCTAAGGGAGCGCAAGAAGGTCCAGGATTCCCTGAGATCAGGAGCAACAGATGACATTTATCTCCCCAGGCTGTGGTACTATGACAGACTGCATTTTCTGTCAGGTCAGACTGAACCCAGGCCAGCACTCTCCACTCTTCCTTCCACGCTTCCTTCCCCCCAGTTTAGGCTTCTGACGTCCAACCTGGGCCTTCCAGGCAGCAACATGTGGAAGAGCCCAGCTTGAGCCAGGTATAGCATTCTTCTAAATATTTCTGGTTGTCAAATTAATGATGTTAAATCTATGTTAGTTTGGAGTACTAATTTCTGATTGTGATTGAGGAACCAAAAACTAAAACGATGTCCCTTTTTCATATACAGGGAAGTCTCAGCCAGGAGGTGGCCGGGCCAAGTAGGCTGCCCAATACCCAGGTCCCTCCCCTCCACCTTCAACCAAAAAGTGACAGGAAGAGGAGTAACCTGGAGGAGGCTGCAATAGGCCTATTTTGGAAGGCTACTGAGGTCCTCAGAACACCCCACAGTGTGGAAGAGGATTTTGCTGACCTAACAGCATGCAAAATGCTGCAAATGGAGGAGGGCCAACGACTCTTATGTGAGTTTGTCATTTTAGAAGCTCTACATAAGGGGTTAAGAGGCCAACTTACATGCGAAAGCCACATTTGTCAGCTCACCCATGGTCCTCCTCCTCCAGGTCCTCGTCCTCCAGCTCCTACTCCTCCTCCTGCCACACCTCCAACACCAGAGCCACAGCCGGGAAGGAAGTGTGTAAGGAAGTCCAGAGAGTTATGGCCTGGGTTCAGTCTGGTCTGGCAAAAGATGCAGGCTCTTGTATGACCACAGCCTGGGGACATACATGTCATCTGCTGGTTTCATGATCTCTTGGACTTCTGGACCAGATTGCACTCCCTTATATATGGACTTCTCAGGCCACCAATTTTGCAGTAAAATAATTGATGTGTGCCCTGGGGGCAAAAGGCTTCGCCAATTTCTGCTGTTTCTCCAGCGTTGCCTTCCCTCTTTGTTTGGTTATGACCCCTTAATAAAGGTATTTTTGTTTCAATTATACTCGCCTATGTGTGTTTTCCTTCAAAAAGGACAGTTTGTTTGTGAGGAGGCAGGTACATTTCAAATATACAATGTGAAATTAACAAGAGACACCAACATCAAACAATCTCCTTGAGATTAAATAATACAAGATAATAATGGTGTTGTGGTAACTTGACACACAAAACACACCCAAAACTATTCTGGAGTTAAAAAAAATTAAAAAAAATTAAAAAACACAAGATCAGGCTTGAAAAAAATACAAACCAAAAAAAAAAAATTTAAATTTTTTAGTCAGATGTGACAAATCAAAATATAGTGATGAAATCACAATAAATAATAAAGAAAGAAGTTTGTGATAACTCTGTGTGAATATGAGCAGCAAAACTACTTCATTCTTCTAGCATTATAAGGAAGAACAGAGTGTGCTGCATTAAACTATTTAAAACATTGCAGCGTGACGAAAGTGCTATATCCATTCCGAACGCTAATATTACCAGACCAAGCAGTTCCGTCTCGGAATTTCTTCTGAGCATGTGTTGCACTTTGTGCGTCGGAATTGTCCACACACGGTCGGAATTGACGCGATTGGATTTTGTTGTCGGAAAATTTTATAGCCTGCTCTCAAACTTTGTGTGTCGGAAAATCCGATGGAAAAAGTCCAATGGAGCCCACACACGGTCGGAATTTCCGACAACAAGCTCCGATCGCACATTTTCCGTCGGAAAATCCGACCGTGTGTACAGGGCATAAAGGTTTGTCTTTTAAAGTGGTTGTAAACCTCAGGCATTAAATATGAACAAATCATATCCCTCTATAGTGTGTACTTGTCTAAATTAAGAGCACTAAGTGTCATTTTTATCTGCTGCTTTGTTCCTCTGCTAACAGCATGAATCACTTCTGACAAGTTTTCCTGGTACCAAGAGAAAAATGGTGACGGGGAGGGATCTCAAGCTGATTGACAGCCTCAGCTCTGTTCCTTTATGTTGTGTGAAGGGAGGTGTGTCCCTGCCCTCCAATCAGCTCTCAGAGGTCTCCTCACTGTGCTTTGCAGAGTGTAACTTCAGCCCCCTTTTTCCTGAACTCTCAGACAAGCTTTATAATACAGCACTTTGAGCAGATGTCAAGAAGAGAGGGCTGCAGATAGACAGGAATAACTTATGTAGGGGGATTTATTTCCTCTCTGTGTATCACCTGAGGCCAGTCTCTTCACTGGGTGTATGTGAGGGTTTACATCCATTTTAATGCATTCACTTTATTAAGTTAAAAACCCTCCAATATCTGTTCCACCCACAAGGCATCACTAAACAATCACCTGAGTCCTCTTGTGATCCAGCACTGTCCCATCTGCAGTGCCAATGCTCGCTCTTCCTGGTCTCTTAGAAACACATTGGGTTGGTTTACTAAAGGCAAATAGACTGTGCACCCTACAAGTGCTTTTGCTCCAGAGCTCAGTAAATGAGGGAGAGCTCTGCTGACTTCCATCAACCAATCATGTGCTAGCAAAAATGCAGTTTTTAAAAATTTACCTTGCATATTATTGTGTATTATTTTCAAAGTGAAGCTTTACCTCATTTGTTAAGATCTGGAGCAACTGCACTTGCAGCGTGCAACTACACTTTGGAAAGTGCAGTCTAGTTGTCTCCAGTAAATCAACCCCACTGAGAGCAGTGGTAGCCATAGGCTCCTGCTACTGTCAGTCAAATCCTGTGACCTGTGACCAAGCCATGTTGTGTATGTCTATGGAAGCACACAGCCCGGCTCATGAGTATGCCTGCACGGGTGCCCCTTAGCACAGGGCTTGCTTAGGGGGCACTCGGCAGGGGCGGCCCGTCCATTAGGGGCACCCGGGTGCCACCCCTCTCTCCAGGCCACCCCCTATATGCAATGGATAGATTCATGGAAAGCACTGTCAGGAGACTCCAGAAGAGGAGGTATAACAAACATTTTATTTTAATAAAAAAAAATTTACAATCACTTTCATGCAGTTTGGTATCCCTTTAAAAATAATTAAATGAATTTTTACATACAACAAGCATAGGTACCTGAATCTGTCTTGATATCAGCCTCCTGCCATTCCTTGTACAGCAGACAGAAAATTAAAGGCCGAGGGGATGCACCAGAGGTCAATCAGGATCTGCTGCATGCGCATGTGCTGCCAGGGATCATGCTGAAGGGTGCAGGGAGCAGAGTGAGCAGAGTTGATGACTTAAAAATGGTTGTAAACCCACATGAAAAAAAAAAGAAAAAAAAGACCTGCAAGACAAAGGCATAATGAGCTAGTATGCATAGCATACTAGCTCATTATGTAATACTCACCTGAGATCGAAGCCCCCACTGCAGTGCTTGTACACAGCACCGGCCGGCAACATTTCTCCCCGGAGTTACTTCCGGGTATCGCGGCTCCGGCGCTGTGATTGGCTGAAGCCACGATGACGACACTCCCGCACATGCGCGCGGGAGCCGCCGGTATCGGCACACCTACTGAAGCCAACAGCATGTACGTGCCATTACTTCAGTGCGCATGTGCCGATGATGCACATGCAGATACAGGGGATATCTCTTAAACCGTGCAGGTTTAGGAGATATCCGGGGTAGCTACAGGTAAGCCTTATTATAGGCTTACCTGTAGTAAAAAGTGGATTGTAAGGGTTTACAACCACTTTAATGGGTTGCTTTTCCTTCAATATCTAATCAGCAGGCTCTGTGCAAGGAATTGAAAATTGTTGTATTCCTTAATTTTAAGACAGAAGTGGCGTCACCCTCCTGGCTCTGCTGTCTGACAAAGGTGTATGAATCACGCATGCGGTTGCACACACAGAATTACAAATCCTTTGGCAGATAATACAGTTCACATATGTGTATTTTAACGTTACACTTAGCTGTTTGCCTTGTGTTCAGCTTTCAAACCACTGACCTCTATTACCAACAGAAACTTCAGTTTTTTTGCTGTATTTACCCACTGAAATAACGGCTTATTCCTGTCATCCCTTACCAGCATTTACCTTTGCCTTGACTAACACTAGATATCATCATTTTTCTGCATTTGTGAACAGAATGTTATTGTATCAGGAGCAACAGCTGGGCTTTCCTTGGCCTGGCCAGAGTAAATGGTAATTAACTTCTTCAATTTTCTTTTGACAAAGTTTACTCTGGGTTTTACAGTGGAAGCCTCTGTTGTGCTCATATCTCATTTGGCAAAGTAAGTGACAGATTATTGGAAGCGCCTTGACAAGCAATGAAAAGCAATTTTCTTATGATTGTCTTGGAATTCATTTTATTCTGTAAATAATGTTTTTTCTACATTTGCACTCAAAGAACGTTTCATAATTCCCCTTTTTTGTACATGACAGGCGCTGAAGATAAGTCCGTGTGGGTGCAATACCCCATCGGTTTTTGCTGAACATCAACAAGTCGCCTAACTCTTTCAATATTTCCCTTTATATTGTGTAATGGTGACTATTACTGTAAATCTTTTTGACAATTATCTGTATGCGTTGGCAGGCAGTCAGTGAACTCTGCCGTATGGTAACAATATGTTTAGCTTAGCCCACATCCTTTCATTGTTTCTGTAGCCTATATTATGTGTAAAGGAGAACTCTAGAAAAAAAAAGTCAAATCTTTTCACGCAGCTATACCATTACCTATATGATAAAGTAATCTAAAGACAAAACAACTTTTTTTTGGCACTTTTTGATTAGTAACAATCATTTTTTTGCTAGAAAATTGCTTAGAACAAACATTATAGATTTTTTTTAAAGCAGATGCCCTAGAGAATAAATTGGTAGGTTTTGCAATTTTATTTCACATGGTATTTGTGCAGCAGTTTTTGAAATGCAATTTTTGCTAAAAAAATGCACTTTTTAAAAACATTTAATGCAAAAAAACATAACACATAACCCAATTTTTTTGTGCTTTATGAAAGATAATATCACACCGAGTAAATAGATATCAAACATGTCACGCTTTACAATTGCACACGCCCGCGCAGCGGCCAAAATTGCCGTAAATTTTGCTATCCATAAGCGACACTTTAAAAGCCTTTATAGGTTACTAATTTATATCTACAGAGAAGGTCTAGTGCTAGAAATACTGGCCATGATCTGACATTCACGGCGATACCTCACATGTGTGGGATGATCACTGTTTGCATGGGAGCGGGACCGATGCACACCTATGCCTTTTAAATTATTAATTTATTTTATTTTATGTATTTTTATACTGTTGCTTTAATTTTTTTGTATCACTTTAATTGCTGTCACCAGGAATGTAAATATCCCGGTGACAGCAATAGGCATGTGACAGTGACAGGTACTCTTTATAGAGGGATCTGGGGTCAATAAGACCCCCAAATCCTTCCTTTTCACTTGGAAGTATTCCAAACGGCAAGATTGACAGCCACAGAGAGAAAGGGAACAGGCGCTTCTGAATGCAGACTGTAATGCAATTTAATAAAAACATAATAAAAACAAGTAGGAATAAAACTCACATGGTGATAATTGAAAATAGGCATGTCACAGGAAAAGTATATCCAAAAATGATGTCAGCGGGTGTAGGGCTTAGTAAGCCCACGCTGCAGCAGTCCGCCACTTGCAAAGGCTGTCCCAGCCGGCTGGATGGTTTTGAGAGGGACGGGCTCAAAGCCAGGGTTGGAATGCAACATCCACCAGGGATGACGTCACTGGGCCAAGACGTGTTTCGGAGCATGTGCAGTAGGAAGAACCCAAAGGATGCGCGCTCCTTTCTCAAGCTGGTTTCGGAAAGGACCTGTCAAGGCTTATATATTGCCATTCAGTTGGCATCATCACCGTTGACAGCCAGGAAGTGATATCATGTCACTGCTTCAGGGTTACCATAGTAGAGACCCGATCAAAGCTGATTCTGGCTATGTATGGGTCTCCAGCCAGCCGACAGATGCTTCTTGGGTCTCCCGGTGGGACAGGAGAGTCCGAGAGAGCCACGGAAGGCGGTGGAGGGAGAGTCCCTTCCCACTGCTTGTAATGACAGTTGAGCGGCTAGTTAACCACTTTGATTGCTATTACAAGAGAGTTGACCATCGGCTCTAAAAATAGTACCGGGGTGATGCCTGCAGCTGTAAACATCATCCCGGTTCAACCACTTGAAGTCAAAGGACGTACCAGGTACATGATTTAGCAGCAAGTGGTTAGGTCTCAGTGGCAATGTCATTGCACAAATATGGCAAGTGACCATGTATAGGCAGTGATGTCACTGCTATCCCCGCTCTTTGCTTTTGTGGCCGGGGATTCCCAGCCATGTAGGAAATGTGCAAGTGATGATGGCGGTTACTAGGGATGCAGCAGGTGCCAGTACTTGCTACTTTCTTAGAAACCACTGACACGGAGAAGCTGTCATTTGCAGAAACAGTAGAAATGCTCAGCTCCCTCTGAACAGGTGGCTGAATAGACGAAAGTTCAGGCGTTCGTCCAAACATCTGAACAGCCACAGTTCTGTCCAAACCTACGTTCGGACTGAACTTTATGCTAATCCCTAGCTGTAATAGAAGCCATCTCAAGCAGTCTTATGTAACTTATCTCCTAAAGCATATCTGCAGTCTCCAACCATTCCTACAGCATGTTTGGTCATTCATATATGTTGACCATCTCCAGTAGTGAGGGGGTCTGTGATCTGACCTCCTCCCCAGTTGTCGTTTCCCCTAACGCATCTGGGGCCGAACCACACCTTACAGAGACCCATAGCTTAGATGCACAGTATGGGAAAAGGAAATTAGTTAAAGAAGTACATTGGGTCCGCGCTAGGTGCAAGGTGGGAGTGAGGTCACAGAGGTACTCTGGACTGCTGGAGAGGACATGGGCTCAGCAGTGTCTCCCGTAGATGCAACACACAATGAGGAAGGTGTGTAGTGACACGGGACAGCACTCTTACAGATGGACTAGGTATGTTAATTGTTGCACACTGTGTATGACTTATCTCTAAGCCAGGGACCATGAACATGGTCCCTAGCATTGATGCCGTGCACATGCATGAAAAGTACCCCCCACATGAAGGGCAAGTGGCCCAGCTCGCATGTCCATAGTCTCTGATCATCTCCTGTTGCATGTATGCTGTCTCTGACAGCTTTCTATAGCGTTACATTCACAAAATATTATGTGTGGCCCTTCGTTTATGTCAGGGTACACATTCAAGGCCCTCTATATCAAGCAAGTTGACTACCACTGTTCTACAGCCTCTTGTTGTTTATATGGTTGGTGAGAAACAGGTTTGTGGTAATGCCAAGCAAAGTCTGACATGAAGCTAAACTGGTCTTGGAACATTAAGTGCATAAATAGGCACTTGTGTGACGGGTAGGGGTAGTTAAATTTAAAGTGAACCTGTACTTTGCCCATGCAAGCTTTTTTTTTAAGTGTTGGATAGAGCGAGGGAAGGTTAGAAACCCCTGTGAAACCAGGACAAGATATCTGGAAGGAAGCTCACTGAGGCAGGAAGGCACAGAAAGCAATAAACACCTCACAGAAGTTCAGAACATTCTCCAGAGTATTAGAATATGTGCTAAACTGATGCTATTCTCAGTGGAGAGTCCTTATCACTTCCTGTCCCTTTGATCCTTATTCACTAGAACCGGAAGTGAGATGAAATCTCCTCAAGACAGCAAAAATTCCAATAGAAGTTCCAGCCCCTGCCCACTCTATCCCCTCCTTTTGCTCTCCCCCATTCCATACAGCTGCCAGGAGAGAACGCAATTACCCTATACCTCTGAGTATGGGGAGCATGTGGCTCATTCCCTTCCTCCCACATGACAGTACTGGAGCTTTGTGATTTGCTGTTCAGTGCTTCATCATGGAGAAAGGGAGTGTGATCCTTCCATTCTTTCAACACAAACCACACATATAGAACCCTGGATAACAGGGGTAAAACGAAATGGTGAGTCCGGTGTGGTTGTACTGGGAGTCTGGTTAAGTTCAGACCCGACTGGGGTTCTCAGTCATCCTGTCCCCCTAATAGACACAGGGTTACTTACACATAAGAGGGGCCAGGGGAGCTGGACAAGGAGTTACCCCACCTTTCTAAGGTAAGCTGAGTTCCACAAGCCCCCCGCCCAAAGTGACTTCCGTCACAAAATCTATAAAAAGACATCCCAAGCCTATATTTGTTGGTGTGCTTGGAACTGTGTTGGGTCCAGCAGCCTCTGTACTAGCAAGGGAGACCATGGTCAATTCACAACAGCCCCTTCGGGGGAGAGCTCTACATTTTAACGTGTACCCTGCATGGACAAAGCACATGTTCATTTTTGCGTGTTAATGAAATGTCACCTTTCATTTGAGATGTGTCAAGAAATATATTTTCTGCTATCATGGTGTTTGGCTGCCAACGTTTATGATATATAACAATTCATATATACCTGTGCTATGGTACCCTCTGTGCTCACAGTTTTATTTTTTATACCCAAAACTTCATAAATACCTAAAGATATTTATAAGATACTGCAACCATTATGAAGTTTATTAAATGAAAGCAAGTAAGGTAGCATATTTAAGACAACTGCCAGTCACCTCTGCAGTTCTCAGCCCCTTCATCCATATACCAAGATATTCACAGGTCCTGTCAATACAGCATGATTTCTGTGGTAGCCCCATATCTGTAGCTGAACTTTACTGCTGGTCACCTATTCCTTGAGTTTCATAATTAAAGGAGAGTTTCATATTTAAACATCACACGATATCTATGCGTTGTGGTGCGCTATTATGCATGTATGTTGAGATGGGTTTGAATCACACGCAGAATGACTAAAAACATCAGAGGAAGAATCAGTTGCAATAATGATATAATACCATTAGCTGCATATTCAAGCTTTTTATTTAAATATCAGAGGAGGTCAGATCATTTTAAAGTTAATGAATCTTTGGAATTCTATAATAAAGAATATCTTGGAATGAAGACACTGTCATGTAAACAATTTGATAAGCACTTGGAGGTTGGTGGGTTGCATTGATTATCCATTTATTTAATAAAGCAGAGGGAACAGTGATTATATAGCTTTACTTGATTAGTGGAAATGAGAAGTTCTGAATGTGCATGGAGCAGGGATGCAGAGACCTGACTATTCGGTTCTGACTGATCAGATCCCCATAGATCCTTTACTGCAATTTACAATTGTCCCTTGTATGTGAAAAATGTAGAAACATGAAAGATGGACTCCCACATATATTTGTTGATCTTCACCTCCCAGGACTGTACTATTAGCTCCACATGTACCCCTGAAAGAGACAATGGCAGCCAGTTAGGCAATTTGAAACTCCAGATTACAAAGAAGACTATTCCAGAAAATGATCCATCGATAATGGATTTAAGATGCTCAGTCTCAAATTTGGAACAATCTAACTGCAGATGTTTTGTTATATTAGACACTTCTAGAAATTGCTTGGACATAAAAAAACATCCCTTTGTTAAGCGATGTTGGAATCAAGCATTTTCCAGGTTATGGCTCTCTAGACTGGTAAGGGTTACACAAAGGCCTGAGTAATAAAATGATCTCCCATCTCAAGTGAAAGGAACAACTTGAGAAGCCTCATCATTATCCCACAGTCCCAAGCTTGGTCATCTATCATTTTAGGAGAAAGCTCTGCCAAAGAACACAACAACGAACGACATAAAACGTGGCACAGATGTCACTCAATAATTTTCAAGAGTTTAAACAATGTTGTTGAGCTACTACTGTTTTATGTGCTTGGCAGTAATCTGCCTTGTCAGAGAGAATTGTTAGAAAGGTATTTATAGAGCAGTCAATCCACTGGGAACCATTTCCAAGTATTAATGAAGCAAAGGAGCAAGTATTTATTGCTGTTCTTGGCTTCAGTGCTTGCAGTGTAGCAATTTATACTTTGATGCACAAAATACCATAAAAGTTAAAGAAAAGCTCTGTGGGGCCATTTTATTAAAGCATATCCAAACCCAAAAATGTAAAAAAATAAATAAATAAACCTAACCTAACAGTCCTTAGAGTTGGTAGCTGTATTAGTATTATTTTCAGACTTTCTACCCCTTATTTTCACCTGTCCTAGGAATAACACCCTTCATATGTACACCGATTTTCCACTGCATTTATGAGAGGAGCCATGGTTGTCACACAGATTGGATTTGGAAGATGTCTGCCTTTGTTCATCTCCATTACATGGTGGATTGATGGGGGGCCAGTAGTTTACACTATCTCTGGAGACTTGGGGGTGGGCAGAGCCTAATGGGGAACTGAGAAACTAGACTGAATAAATTGTTGCTGCTGACTTTTAATAAACACACACTTACCTGTCCCAGGATACAGCAATCACTCGAGCCATCCCTTCCCACGGGCTAATCTCCCCAGTGCTGGCATTTCAACTGTGCGCACTCGGCGTGATCAGCAACTTATAGTGGGACTGCGATATTGCAGCAGATAAATCGGACACCTAACTGACACTTTTTGGGGACCAGTGACACTAATACAGTGATCAGTGCTAAAAAAAATGCACTGTCGCTGTACTAATGACACTAACTGGAAAGAGGGTAACATCAGGGGTTAAAAGTGTGATTGGGTTGTAGTTATGCCACGTACACACGAGCGGACTTTTCGACCGGACTGGTCTGACGGACTTTCCACGGACTTCCAACGGACTTTCCGAATGAACAAACTTGCCTACACACGATCACACCAAAGTCCGACGGATTCGTACGTGATGACGTACGACCGGACTAAAATAAGGAAGTTGATAGCCAGTAGCCAATAGCTGCCCTAGCGTCGGTTTTTGTCAGTCGGACTAGCATACAGACAAGCGGACTTTTCGACCAGACTCGAGTCCGTCGGAAAGATTTGAAACATGTTTTATTTCTAGGTCTGTCAGACTTTTGGGGAAAAAAAGTCCGCTGGAGCCCACAGACGATCAAATTGTCCGACGGAGTCTGGGCCGCTGGACCAAGTCTGACGGAAAGTCCGCTCGTGTGTACACGGCATTACTCATTGTGGGGGAGATGCTTTGACTAGGGGAAGGCAAAGATCTGTGTTCCTGCTTTGCAGAAACACACGATCAAAGCCTTCCCCGCTGACAGAAGGACAATCTGCCTTGTTTACATAGGCAGATTGTTGTTCTGCCCGTGTCCTGTGTAATCGGCGGGTTGCCAGTGGACGTTGAGTCTGCGGTACCCGCCGCAGATCACCGCCCCAGACCTAGAAGTGTCAGATCACGTACTTGGTACATGATCTGGCACAGAGCAGCCTCCCTGTCGCAGTAAATGTGTGGTGGGCGGTCCACAAGTGGTTAAATAGATATAAAAGTAATGCACGAAAGTTCCAATGCCACCAAATCAATGCAAATATATTTATTATATTGCCTTCATATGTATAGCCCTACACCAAAAATGTATATATCATCCTGTGCAGTAACAATATAGATGTTTTCATTCCATTAACATTGATTCCAGTAGTGGGATGAGGGTATTTCTTAACGCGCTACACATATGTCTCAGGAGACATAGGTTGTATATCTACAATTTCATATTGAAAATCATATTAATAAATAAACCCAAAAAAGAGATTTTACAACAGTTTACAAAAGAGTGCAAACGATTACTTCATGCATAATAATACTGCCAATGTCAGCAATGCAGTGAGCAAACAAAGGAAATTAAATCCCCAGTAGGCCTTGCATTAGATATACTTTTCATGTTAAGTAAATATTTGCTAAATAATATGTTCGTGTAACACTAATGCCGCGTACACACAGTCGGAATTTCCGACAACAAATGTTCGATGCGAGCTTGTTTTCAGAAATTCCGACCATGTGTAGGCTCCATCGGACATTTTTTGTCGGAATTTTCGACAAACAAAATTTGAGAGCTGGTTCGCAAATTTTCCGAAAACAAAATCCCTTGTCGTAAATTCCGATCGCGTGTACACAATTCCGATGCACAAAATTCCACGCACGCTCGGAATCAAGCAGAAAAGCCGCACTGGCTATTGAACTTCATTTTTCTCGGCTCGTTGTACGTGTTGTAAGTCACCGCTGTCTTGGCGTTCGGCATTTCCGACAACATTTGTGCGACCATGTGTATGCAAGACAAGTTTGAGCCAACATCCGTCGGAAATAAATCCAGGATTTTGTTGTCGGAAAGTCCGATTGTCTGTATGTGGCATTACAGGTGGGTTTTCTATCTCTTAATCCTCGTACACACTAATGCCCCGTACACACGATCGGACTTTCCGCCAACAAAACCGTGGATTTTGGTTCGAAGGTTGTTGTCTTGTATACACACGGTCACACAAATGTTGGCCAACAATTCCGAACGTGGGAACGCGGTTACGTACAAGACGTACGGCGAGCCGAGAAAAAGGAAGTTCAATAGCTAGTGCAGCTCCTTCTGCTTGATTCCAAGCATGCGTGAACTTTTGTGCGACAGACTTGTGCACACACGATCGGACAACAAAGTTTTGTTGGCAGAAAATTTGAGAACCTGCTCTCAAACATTTGTTGGCAGAACGTCCGACAGTAAATGTTCGATGGAGCATACACACGGTTGGACTTTCCGACAACAAGCTCACATCCAACATTTCCCGTCGGAAAATCTGACCGTGTGTACGCGGCATAACAGTTTTTTTTCGTTCAACCCAGCGGGCTGAATGAAAAAAACCTGAAAAGCTCAGGAGGAGTCGCTGTACTAACTGTGCGTTGTTAGTACAGTCAGTGCTGTGTCATGGCCTAGGCCGACAAGGCCCAGGCCTAGGGCGACACTTTGCAGGGGGCGGCAAAAAAGGCTCCCCCACAACAAGAAAAAAAAGCCCCCCCAAACCGTCCTCCCGAGTCCCACCTCGCGTGGTCGCCTCCCACACAGCGCGCTCTCGAACTCTCTTTTTACCCTCTGAGTGCATGCACGATATTACGCACAGTAGAGACAAGTGGGAGTGCTGTCAAGACAAACTCCTGCCAGCGTCCCGCCCTCTTCCTCACCAGTCCGCGCCCTTCCCCGCCCCATATCGGAGGTGTTTGTCTGTCATCCCATGTCAGTGGAACGGGGAGGGAGTGGGCATTCGGCTGTGTGGTTATCTGTATGTAAATCGGGTCAGTGTGTCCAACGGTTGGTTTTGGTTGGAGGAGTACAAGTACATATTTGGGGGGCACACCCTTCAATGCGTTTAAATATTTTGTACTGTTTGTAGGTCTTATAGCAGCACCATCTTGAATTTAAACGCATTGTAGGGTGTGCCCCCCAAATATGTACTTGTATATTGGAATAGACCCTGACCAGGTTTTTTTGGGCTGGAGCACCCCTCCCCCTCCTCATTACCTCTTATTTAGTGGCCACCAGTGTATAGGATGTATCCCCTTCAGTTCTCCCACATAGAGGAGTTTAGCTCCCATGGTTGAGACAAAGGATCTTCCATTCTATTACTAGAGTAGTACCCACTAATTCGGGGTATTTTGTCGCAGTAAGTGGGCTTAGCACTATATGACCATATAGTGTGACCAAACCCCCGTATTTTTTGAATATGTTCAGGTGTTTTTAACTAGCCCTGCAGGAAATGCCATTCTTGTATGTGTGCGCTGTAAAATATTTTGTACTGTTTGTAGGTCTTATAGCAGCACCATCTTGAATTTAAACGCATTGTAGGGTGTGCCCCCCAAATATGTACTTGTATAGTGGGTTCGGCAACAGGCGGGCAGCAGAGGTACAGGAGGAGCAGGCAGAAGCGAAGTCAAAACAAGCCGGGGTCAGATGCGGGCGGAGGTCAGAAGAGTCTAGAAGGCAAGCCGGGTCGTCAACAGATCAGGAACACAGGAACTAGGAACAGGAAACAGGAACTAGGCATGGAGCTGTTGATCAGGCACCACTGATCAGAGGGAGAGGAAGGCTTAAATAGGCTGATTGGCGCCAAACGCCGCACCCGTGCGTGCGCCGTTACGCACAGGCGCCCGCGCACCCGCACGCGCATACACGCCCGGCCACCACCGCGTCCGCCACGGCCAGCCGGAATGCCAACGCCAGTGCCCATAGAGGCAGGCGCCCGCGCACCAACGAGCCCCGGCGCAAGATGACGCACAATCAGGTAACCTCCCTGACAGTGTCCCCTCCTCAAGGGCAGACACCGGATGCCCAATTGGGCTAACTTGGAAGCATGCGAGTCCTTGAAAGCCTGCAAGATTTCTCCGGCATGCAAATTGTCTTCTGGTTCCCATGAGTTGTCCTCAGGGCCATATCCCTTCCACTTTATGAGGTATTGGGTTTGATTACGTTTCCTTCTGCAGTCTAATATTGCTTCCACTTCAAACTCCTCCTCGTTGTCTACTAGGATGGGTTTGGGTGGACCGACACTACGGCCAACAAAAGAATTGGGGATAACTGGCTTCAAGAGAGATACGTGGAAGACCGGGTGCACCTTCAGAGAATTCGGCAGATCAAGCTCGTAGGCAACATTGTTAATCTTCCTCCTTACCAGGAAGGGACCCAGGAACATAGGGCCTAGTTTTTTAGATGGACAACTTAGGGCCTAGTTTTTTAGATGGACATGCCAGTTTCAGATTGGCGGTAGATAACCATACTGGGTTGCCAGGTTCCAACACAAGTTCTCCATGCCTCTTTTTATCAAACACCTTCTTATATCCTTCTTGTGCTTTGGCCATGGTATCTTGTAATAGTTTATTGTGCACTGAGAAGAAATTCAGGGTCTCAAATACTGCAGGAACAGAACACTCAGGTATTGATCCAGGCAAAAAGGTCGGATGAAAGCCATAGTTGGCATAGAATGGAGTCTAGTTGGTGGCTGAATGCAAGGAATTATTGTAAGAAAACTCCGCAATAGGGAGTAGGGGAGCCCAATCATCCTGGGAGAAGGCGGAAAAGCAGCGGAGATACTGCTCCAGAGTCTGATTCGTCCTCTCAGTTTGCCCATTAGACTGGGGATGGTAGGCCGAGGAGAACGCCAACTCAATTTCCAAGGAGCCACAGAGGGCCTTCCAGAATCTGGAGGTGAACTGGACACCACGGTCAGAAACTATACTCTTCGGAACTCCATGTAGCCTGACAATTTCCTTAATAAAAATATCAGCTGTCTCCGTGGTCGATGGAGTACCCTTCATTGGGAGGAAATTAGCCATTTTATACAATCTGTCTACCACGACAAAGATGGAGGAAAAGCCTTCTGATGGGGGGAGTTCGACGACAAAGTCCATTGAGATCATACTCCATGGTCTCTCTGGGACTGGGAGAGGTCTCAATAGTCCCCAAGCTCTGGCCCGGCTGGTTTTGCTTTTAGCGCAAGTATTGCAGGAATCAACAAACCTTCTACAATTCCTAATGAGATGAGGCCACCAGAAGGTATGTAGTACCAGATCACTCGTTTTTCGTGAGCCGAAATGTCCAGCTAATTTGTGATCATGACACAGTTCCAATACCTGTACCCTTAGTTCTTCGGGGACCACAATCTTGCTTTCGTGCCAAAACAGGCCATCCTTGGTACAGGCCCCAGCGGGTGGCGTCGCCCCCATAGAAGCCCATCTGATTTGAGAGATTAGATCTTCTTGTAGAAGCAAGAAATTTCCAGGGGGAAGGATGGTATCTGGAGGTAAGGTTTCTTCCGAATCATGGAACATACGTGAGAGTGCGTCAGATTTAATATTTTTGGATCCGGGTCTGAAGGTGACGTGGAACTGAAATCGAGAAAAAAAAAGTGCCCATCTGGCCTGCCGGGGTTTTAGCCTCTTAGCCGTTCTCAGGTATTCTAGGTTTTTATGGTCCGTGTAGACCAGGATGGGATAAGCAGCACCCTCCAGAAGGTAACGCCATTCCTCTAAAGCCGCCTTAATAGCCAGGAGTTCACGATCTCCCACATCGTAATTTCTCTCAGAAGATGAAAGTTTTCGTGAGAAAAACCCCACAGGGTACAGAAGAGCTTTGGTGCCTTGTCGTTGTGAGAGTACAGCTCCTACCGCAATTTCGGAAGCGTCAACTTCTAACACAAATGGTAGAGCTGGGTTGGGGTTCTTTAAAATGGTGGCTGAGGTAAATAGAGCCTTAAGTTCCTCAAAGGCCAACTGTGCCTTAGGAGTCCAGCAAAACCGACTTCCTTGTCTGGTGAGTTCAGTAATGGGAGCGATTATCAAGGAGAATCCTTTTATGAATTTTCTATAGAATTTGGCAAAGCCAATAAAGCGTTATACCCCTTTCTTATCAATAGGTGCAGGCCAGTCCATGATAGCAGATACTATTTGGGGATCCATCTTGATGCCCTCAGGGGAGATGATCAGGCCCAGAAACTGAATGCATTGAAGCTCAAATTCACATTTTTCAAGTTTTGCATAGAGCCCATGTTGCCTAAGTCGGGTGAGAACATTTCGCACATGCCTGCGGTGGTCGGCCAGAGAGGCGGAGAAAATCAGGATATCATCCAGATAGACTATAACATAGAGGCCTAGGAAATCACGGCATACGTCAATGACAAAGTGTTGGAAGGTGGCTGGCACGTTAAACAGGCCAAAGGGCATGACAAGGTACTCGAAGTGCCCAAATCGAGTACGAAAAGCCGTTTCCCACTCATCCCCTTCTCTTATGCAGATTAAGTTGTACGCCCCGCGGAGATCCAGCTTGGTGAAAACTTTTGCGGTTCCCAGTCTTTGGAATAACTCGGGTACCAAAGGTAGCGGGTATCTGTTCTTTACAGTGATTTTGTTTAATTCCCGGTAGTCGATACAGGGGCGTAGGGTGTGATCCTTCTTCTCCACGAAGAAGATGCCTGCACCAGCTGGAGACGTGGAAGGGAGGATAAACCCTTTCTTTAGGTTCTCGTCAATATAATTTTTCAAGGTGCCCAGCTCCTGCTCATTTAGTGGGAAAATCCTCCCAAAGGGAACTTCGGTTCCAGATAAGAGTTCTATTGGTCAGTCATAAGGCCTGTGAACTGGAAGGGTCTCTGCCCCCTTCTTACTGAAGACATCCTGGAAATCCCAGTAGGCCTCGGGAAGGGATTGGCAAAGCTTGGTATCAGAATCCAAACAAAGACACTGAGTCGGTGTCACGGGTGTCCCATGTAAGCAATGTTGCCTGCAGTAGTCAGATAGGAATTGGATTTTTCCCGTGGACCAGTCAATGCTGGGGTTATGTGCCTGTAGCCAGGGCATTCCGAGGATGATTGGGAAGAGAGGAGAGGAGATGACATCCAAGCGTAAGAGTTCCTGGTGTTCCGGGCCTATGGTGGCCAGTAGTGGAACAGTCTCACAGGTGACTGGACCAGAACTAAGGGTAGAGCCATCAGCTAGGAATACTGCAAGACCCTGAGTCTTAGATTGAAGAGGAATGCCATGATTATTAACAAAGGTCTGATCGATGAAGCCACTGCATGCTCCAGAGTCAATAATGACCGACACCAGGATGTTCTTTCCGGGAAGCTGTAATACAACAGAGATTGTCAAATGGTTACCAGATTTGGGCAAAACAGATGCACAAGAGGAAGAGGACGTCAGATACTTACATATCTTGTTGGGGCAGGTCCTCACAAAATGTCCTTGTTCCCCGCAGTACAGGCATAAGTTATGAGTACGTCTGCACATCTTCTCTTCCGGGGTAAGAGATGGCCGGAGCAGACCAAGTCGCATGGGTTCGGGTGCTTCCGTGGCTGGAGTAGAGGAGAGAGGCAATTGGTTGGGGGAACTGGGAACCCTAGGGAGCATCCAAATAGGACGAGGATGACTAGAGGACCTCTCAGAGCGTCTTTCTCTCAGACGACGGTCAATTTGAATAGACAGGTTTATGAGTTCATCCAGAGTCTGTGGTATCCCAACACGTGCCAGCTCATCCTTAAGGGGATCAGATAACCCCATCCGAAATTGATGACGCAAGGCAGCGTCGTTCCACTCTGTATCAGAGCTCCAACGTCGGAACTCAACTGCGTAGTCTTCGGCCGCTCTGTGGCCTTGTTGCAGGGAATGCAAGGCTGCCTCAGCAGTAGTAGTAAGTTGAGGGTCCTCGTATAACTGTGACATTGCCAGGAAAAAAGTGTCCAGGGTATCCAAGGATCTAGATTTCTGCTCCAGTAGATGATGAGCCCAAGTCTGGGGCTCGCCGGATAGCAGTGCAATGACAAATCCCACCTTAGTGGCGTCCAGAGAGAACGTGCGAGGCTGTAACGCAAAATAGAGCACGCAGGCGTTACGGAAGGCCCGGTATTTGCGACGATCTCCAGTAAATTTTTCGGGTGTGGGTACCCTGGGTTCCAGAGGGAGCATTACTATGGAGGGTGCTGGGGAAAGTCCGGCAGATGGCGCCCCCTGGGGGGGAGGAGCTGCTGAGAGGGCTTGGACCTGACCCTCTAATCTGGTGTAGCCTTCTTGTAGGCTCTTGACTGCTTGGGTAAGGCCCACGAGGTGCCTACAAAGTTCATCCATGGGGAGGCCCCCTGCCCGGACTCGGTCATGGCTGTCTGATACTGTCAAGTCTCTCACTTACCAGACCGGAGAGTCCACTTGGGCAGAGGGTAGGCTCCCTTACGTATCCGACTCGCGGCCCCTGGTAGAGCAGACAGGAAGCACACGAGTGCAGAGTGGTATGAGAGCCTGTGCAGGAGTCCGTATTCCGGAAGCTAGCAGTCTTCAAACAGCAGATGATGGTCAGAGGCACAGACAACGGATGCTGAGCAGGAGCTAAAGACAGGTCAATGCACAGGCTGGGTTTGGCAACAGGCGGGCAGCAGAGATACAGGAGGAGCAGGCAGAATCGAAGTCAAAACAAGCTGGGGTCAGATGCAGGCAGAGGTCAGAAGAGTCCAGAAGGCAAGCCGGGTCGTCAACAGATCAGGAACACAGGAACACAGGAACTAGGAACAGGAAACAGGAACTAGGCACGGAGCTGTTGATCAGGCAGCACTGATCAGAGGGAGAGGTAGGCTTAAATAGGCGGATTGGCGCCAAACGCCGTGCCCATGCACGCGCCATTACGCACAGGCGCCCACGCACCCGCATGCGCCCGAGCGCGCCCCCGGACAGCAGCGCGCACACCAGCACCACCAGGCAAATGCATAGTAGCGCCCACAGGCAAACGCGCGCTAACGCGAACGCGCGTACGCGCCCGGGCACCACCGCGTCCGCCACGGCCAGCCGGAATGCCAACACCAGTGCCCATAGAGGCAGGCACCCGCGCACCCACAGGAACGTGCGCACCAACGCGTCCCGGTGCACGACGACGCCCAATCAGGTAACCTCTCTGACACGTCGGGACTATACACGGGGCAGTAGCCAATAGCTTTCATCTCTTAATTTATTCTGAGCATGCGTGGCACTTTGTGCGTCGAATTTGTGTACACACGATCGGAATTTCCGACAACGGATTTTGTTGTCGGAAAATTTTATAGCAAGCTCTCAAACTTTGTGTGTCGGAAATTCCGATGGAAAATGTGTGATGGAGCCCACACACGGTCGGAATTTCCGGTCCTATCACACATTTTCCGTCGGAAAATCCAACCGTGTGTACAGGGCATTACAGTGTAACCTTTCAACAAAAATACATAAACACAAAAGTTTTTTTTTTTTAGAAAATCATAAGGTTTTTTTAATACACACAACAAAAAATCCAAATTCTCCTAAAATCATTGGTTGGCATGCATAACACCCTAATGGGGCTTAACCACAACAACCATGCATTTCTACCAACGTACGTATATCGGTCTGAAATCTATCAACAAGGTTTTATAGTATGGAGCTGTATCCATTTGGTCATTTGGTTGTGGATAGGACCCCTCTCAACATGTTTTGCGGCAAGCTTTTTCTGGAGTAGAGTGAAAAGGAATCAAATTGCTATTCATAAATGAATTCCAAATATACAGGTGTCGGCTCAGGGCACTGAAACCAAAATCATCCCCAGAGTAACCACCAGTGGAATGGGTATAGCAGGTGACCATAAATAACACTGGTTAGATATCCTGGATAAAAGAAATGTCAGGATACCAAAGATATAAATCACCTGTGCAATGGTTTGAAGGTCCCGATCTTAATAAACATCCAGTGGCAATGGTCTCCAGATAGCGTGTGAGAGACATGCTTGAGTGTGCAGCCAGCCAACATTTTTGGTTTTGCCATGTTAATATGCAGAGAAGTCCAAACAAATATGCAAAATACGATTTTCTAGAGCAATCCTCTTTTAATGGCAATTATAAAAATGGAAGGTTTATTTTATATAAAGCATAACTTTCAAAAAAGGAGAATCTTGATGATCCATTAAAACTTGCAAATGTTAACTTGAAAAAGTGTGCATAAATTGAAGCTACAAAGTTCAGAAGAAAGTACTGTAAAAGTGCAACCAACTCATTACATTTTTACAGCCCGGCAAGTGATCCTATTAATTTACATTTTCTAACCGTCTTTGACTTTCTGTGTAAATGCCTTTGCCACTAAATAAATTTTATTAGCATTCAGGGAAGAGAAATCTCCTCATCCTAACCTTACAGTGTGTTGGGAGACTTTTGCGAGACATACTTAATTATTGTGCAGTGATACCTATTTTATATATGTTTTATTGTCCCCAGTGAAGTCATTATTCCATGCTTTAAATGCTTCATGCAGCATATAATCAAAAGTACAATTTAGGTCATGTCTCATGGGGTGCAGAATTGGACTCTCTGAAATATAACCCAGTCAGATGACGGTAATGTTTAGTTGAGGTTTCAAAAAACTTGTTGGCCACTAGATGTCTACGTATTCAAGCACTTACATTTGAAGAACAAAAATATCGTACAAATGCTATAACACTTCAATTATAATCGCAATGCACTTATTCCATGGTGCATATGCTTTTTTAATGTCAATATTTTGAAGCATCTGAGCTGCAATATCACCGCAGAAGCAAATCATTAAGTGCGAAAAAATAGAAATCCAACAAAATCAATGTATGTATTTTTGTTGGATAATACTATGACATTGGAAAGATACATTAAAATAATACAAATTGTATAACAAATATGCATATCATTGGTCATTTAAACTGTATGTCAAGGCAAAGTAACTAAAAAAAAAATGCAGTACATCTCTGTAATGCACATACGCATTTCCATGTGTTTTATCCCCCTTCAGGTCTTGTAAGTACATAAAAATAACAGACAAAACAATAATAAGGTATCCCACTGGGCTATGTCCCTTTAGGGTAATGCTCATAACATCTGATGTTTTAACAAAAATCGAATTGAAATGTGAGGGATGGGGTTCTGCTGTAAACGTAGTTGGGGTGTAATTATGGCCACAGTAGAAGGATCAATAAATATAAAAAAAGTACATAAATATAAAAAACATATAAAAGTGTACAGGTGGATTTGGGTGCATTCACTCCCCCCTTTGCTTTTGGGGCCACTGTGTTTAGATAAATGCTCAATGGTTTGTCTTGATACAATGTTGAAATTCATTTGGAACACAATTTTGGTGCTTGTATATTACTATATTTAAAGAGGAACTGCAATCTGCTCACATAATTTGTAATAAAACCATCTTTGCCATTCTGAATCTTCCCTCCAATCACTTTGCATATTATTTTATATATACTGTGATTCTGTACTTGCCAAATATGCTGCAGAAATCTCCCTCCGCTGAGTCTGGCTACAACCATCACCCTGTCTTTGGCCAATCATGGCTCTCACAGCAGAACGCACTGTGATTGGCCAAAGCATGAAGGCCAGGTGCATGCTTTGGCCAATCATCAGACATCAATAAAATGCGATCTCGCAGTGCATTATGGAGCGTTCCACGGTGCTCAAATTTGCTGTGAATGCCCCATAATGTTCGGTATTCGCCGAACGGGAGAACACCCGATGTTCGAGTCGAACTTACGTTCGTCTTGAACATCGGGCTCATCTCTACCCAAAATGATTACGAAAGCAAGTTACAGAAGTTGGTGGGGTATCTGCATGATTTCACTTGTGTCGCTAATTTTATCTATGAGTCTACAGTACATAGGCCAGGGCACTTTCTTAAGGATTGCTTACTTACATGTATTACTATGCAGAAATCCTATTTTCTTAGTACTTACACTAAACATAATATAACAGGTACAAACCCAGCAATTGATTTAAACTGTTCACAGGTTAACTACTGGATGCTGATTTTTTTCTGATTTGATTTTAATATTTTGGGCATTTGCACAGGTCCCCCATGGCAGTGTCCAGATTGCCTTTTTTTCAAAATCAGCTTGTCTAGTAGCCCTACATATGACTGAAATTGACTTTTGTGGGTAAACAGAGAATATGTAAGATTTACCCACAAAATCCCTAGGGGTCAATTTCCTATTGGCATTTTTAATTTGGGATGTGGGTTCATATCAGGGTTAATATTTTCCTACCATTCATTAATACATAAGACAAGAATTGTGTCAATGGCAGGATCACCAGGCTAAATTAAAGGAAAAAAAGCCTGAACAAAGTGAACTAAAGCAGCCACCTTACCTAAGGACTGATAAGCTGTAATCTATTCAATTTTTGTTTTTGGTTTTGGATACACATATCATTAGGAGTCCTTTAAATTAAGTTATGCAGTGTTGCAGCGTATTTGATTAACGGCCAAGGCCACCCAGGATTAAGGTCCTTGATAGCACACATTATTTGTATTTTGATTGAATTAATTGGTTTTATAGTGATTTCAAAGGCTCCTAATTTTATTTCAACATTCTGTTTTTAAGTAGATTAAAGTTTAAGATTTCTTTAAATGAATTTGTGACATGACTGAAGGTGTTAGGTGGAGCTTCACTTTTATTTTCTTGGTAACCAAGACAACAATCAGTCCATTTGAAGTTGATGCATTCCAAAGAACCAGTCTATGAAAAGGAAAGATTTGGTCACCTGCTCCCCCATCACAGTCATGCTGTGTGTTAGAATACCGTCATGTCTGACATTTGTGTAAACCATAAAGCCATTCAGTTGTAGAGAAAGCTTGACACTAATGTGCTGCCTCTCTTGCGTATGCTGCATTAGCTCATTCATGAGTCTGTTTTGTGTGCGTCCTAAATATGATTGGAAATATGTACAAATTGTGGTCAGGACTAAGGCCTGAAAATGATTAGTTGACAAAGTATTATGTCTGGATGGTGTAGTATAAATATACAACTTTAGAAGGGTAAATATAATAGCATACTGTTAAAAATACAGTACCTTATTCCGTAATGCAACTTGCTTTGTGGATGGAGATGTTTTTTTGGATATACCATGTTAGATGTGTCATAGAAAAGCTACCTATACATCTATAGTGTAGAAATGTCCTACTCCTAACCTGAATATAATTGAACAGTGCATAAAGCATGGGTAATTGCTGAGGTGCCAAAGTATGAAGACATATTTTTTTTGTAGATAGATTGAGATGAAGAGTAACCTTTGTAATACCCTTTGTGGCAGAGCGAGGCTCTGTCCCTATGAAATTGGAGGTAAAAGAGGCACAGAGTTTGCATATCTGCGGACTGCAAGACTACAGAGCGTAGAGTTTAAATGGAGAAAACTGCTTTGTCGGTTTTCTCCAGGTTTTGCTAGTTCCGGATGGGATTCTGTAGTTTGGAAATTGAGAGTCATGGGTGGGACGGGATCTCCAACCCTGTGTCCGGGTCTTGATGATAGCAAACAGGGTGTGTGCCCAGCTGCACACAGTCCATATAACGAGGGGCTGGTGAGAAGGTGGAGGAAGGTGGAGTATGTGCAGCTTGTTACTGCTGCTGCTGTATCAAGACAGACCTGTATCTGGAAAGCTGTCCGCCCTGTGTGAGACTACATCCCTGGTGAGGGGGGACTTTGTGTCTGAAGGACTGGGAAGGTTGGGATGGCTACAAGGGCCTGTGAGACCAGAGAAGGGTCTGGGAGGCTGGAAAAGCCAAGGCGACTAGCAAGTCCAAGGGGGGCTGAAGGAAGTCTTGAAGTCTGGGGTACAGTAAGCAAACCCTGGAGAATCCTGTTGAGGCCAGGAGTAGGCTGGTTCAGCAGGGAACTGCAAGGCAAAGTAAGCCTAGGAGCCAGGAGGCTTGGCATTTTCCGTTGTATGAATTTACTGGAGAAGAACCCCTGTGTATAAACTTTTATTTTGTTCCTGTTAATAAAAACGGGCTGCCATGCCCTCAAACCTGACAACTGACCGCTGTGGACTCACTAAGTGAAAACGCATCTATCACTGAGCTAAACACCCAAATATCACACCTTATAGAAAATGGTTTTAAGAGAAAATTACATGACAGAGAGAAGCAGGGCCAGCACTCATCCAATCCACGTCTAGTTCAAATGGGCTTCTAAGCCTCAGAGGACCCTTTGTCAGCTACACAGTTGATGCAAATGGTTTGGCCACACCTGGATGATTGGACCACATTATCAATTGCCATTATGTCACTGAATGGGATGGATACAGTCACATAATGCAAAACAATAGACAAAAGTAGACCTAAAATGTGCCACCACAACTTAAACTCCCCCCCAGCCTACACTGTTCTACAACCTGAAGAGCGCATAACAGAGATCACACCATCACTTACCTTACTAAATGAATGATGTAACGGGTGGCTGCCCCTCTACGTTTTGTAAACCATACTGGACAATCCCACTATCTAATGTTCTCAACTCAAATGAATGAGGAACACTCGGTACCCTTTGCATTATCACATGGCTCTACACATTCAAGTTCTCAGCAAACATTCTCTGTGTGCCTCATTTAAAAATAACAGCTGTGAAGAAGAATGTTTGACCACTAGCATTGCAGTCCCCATCCATGCATATTGTTTCCCTGCTGCATTTTAACATTTAACATGTACAGGTTGATTTACTAAAACTGGAGAGTGCAAAATCGAGTGCAGCTCTGCAGAGTAAAGCCTCGTACACATGATTGGATTGTTGGCCAACAAAACCGTGGACTCTTGTCTGAAGGGCGTTGGCCCAAACTTGTCTTGCATACACACGGCACACAATTGTTGGCCAAGAATCAGGAACGTAGTGACGTACTACATGGTTTTTCAGTTCTTTAGCACCACCCTTTGAGCTCCTTCTGCTAATTTCGTGTTAGTAGAAGTTTGGTGAGTTTTGATTCACGCTTTTCTTTTCACGCTTTTCATTTAGCGCTTTTCAGTTCGCACTTTTCATTTCGTGCTTTTCAGTTTGCTTCTGAACGGCCGTTCGTCAACCAGACATGTTGTGGAATCGGAGGAGATAAGGTGTTATTTATTATTGGCCTTGGAGTTATTGCTTTGACATTATTTTTTTGGTTGAATAATGATTTGATTTGGTATATTTTCTATATTTTTGGATGCATAGAATGCACTTTTTGGTTAAGTTCTATTGGCAGCTAGCATGTCTAATTTTATTTGTTTTCTTTTTTAATGCACAATAAAAAAATTGTTGAGAATAATACTTGGCTATGTGTTTTACTTCAAATGACAGTTTGGGAGTAGGCAGTTACATTTTAAAAAATACAATGTAAAATTAACAAGGGACACCAACATAGTTGTATTTTTGATCTTAAAAACCACGGGATAATGGTGTTGTGGTAACTTGCCAAAATAAAAAATTAAAAAAGCATAATAATATTATTCTTGATGTCACTAGAAAAAAAAAGCCTTTGAAAATTAGTTTGCAATAACTCCATCAGTATCACCAGCAAAGCAACTTCATTATTATCCCATTAAAGAAGAAGAGAATTATGCGCTGCATTTCGAGATTTCATAATTTGCCACGTCACGAATGTTAATTCTCCATTACGAACGCTAGTTTACAGACCGACCGCTTCTTGCTCGTCCTTGCTTCCGAGCATGCGTGTTTGTACTTTGGACTTTTGTCCGACGGACTTGTGTACACACGCTCGGAAAATCCGACAACACATATTTGTTCGCGGAAAATTTTAAAACCTGCTAGCCAACATTTGTCTGCGGAAAATCCGACAACAATTGTCCGATGGAGCATACACACGGTCGGATTTACCGCCAACAGCCTGTCATTGACCATTTCCCGTCGGAAAATCCGATCATGTGTATGCGGCTTAACCCATCAGCCTTTAGTTTTTTTTTTGTTTTTTTTTGGTCAAAGCTTAATTGAAGAAACTGAAGTTAAAAGCTGATCGGCTACCATGCACATGCTGCACCCGATTTTGCACTCTCCAGTTCTATTAAATCAGCCCCTCTTTATCACCAAAGTCTTGACTGCCTAAAGCTTAACTCCAGTCAGCCAAACATTCCAATTTCTGTCAGGCTTTTATTTCTGTTTCACAAACATAAAGCAAAAAAAAAAATAAAAATTGCTGCGTTAAAGTAACAATCATGATTAAGCAGCCAGCAAACCAAATATAGGACACACTATACAAATAAGCAATACATTCCAAAAAAGTGAGGCAATAGAACAAGTGATATACAGATAAATTAACATACAGTAATCCACAAAAACAGTGAAATAAATATAAATAATTGTATTGGTAATAGTAATAGTCCACAGTGACATCTGTGAATGACTTCCACCAGTGGGTTCTTAGGAGGCTCGTATATGTGATCTTCCTCTTTAATTCCATGCTGCTGCACATTGATAACAAGCGCTTTTAGACTTCTTAGGTGAAGTCACAATTTTTCTGCTAAGCCTCAGAGTGGTTGGTGGAGCACAAGTTGGCGTCTGCTTGCACCTATTGTGGATTTAAAGAGGAAGATCACATATACTAGCCTCTTAGGAACTTACTGGTGGAAGTCGTTTACAGATGTCATTGTGGACTATTACAATATAAGATTATATGTATTGAACAGTTTTTGTGGATTATTGTATGATAATTATATGTATCCCACTTGTTCTAAGCGCTGCACTTTTTTTTAGATTTTTTTTCTGTTTGTGTCTCCATTGGGAAGATTTTTTTTTTTTCCCCATAAAGTTTTTATTAGAAATAGTATAGAGAACACACATATGTAGAGTTTCAAAGAAATACATAAAATAAGTCAAGTGACAATGGTCAAAGTATGTAAATAATGTAACTTAAAGGTTATGAACATCAAAAATGTTAAATAACGGTAGATTGAAGAGGAAGAACCCTGTATCTATGGGTTTAGAAGCTTGTTGGGTTCATAATTTTGGTTGGGCTTGTGAGTTTTATAACCTTATGGGCAGGATAGGGGTTATGAAGGAGGTGGAAATGTTTTGGTCGTGTCGGGGTGTATCGAGAGGGGTTCTGGTAGAGTAGAGTGTGGTAGGTCGGGTTTCGCGCAAGGTTTTCTGTTTATCTAGGAGGATACTTAGGTATCTGGGGAGAGGTGTGTCAGTGGAAATTGGTGTGTTCAGGGGAGGTGGGATAGGAGAAAGGGGGGAAGGGGATGGGGCGATGTGGTATAATTTTGTAGATAGTGATTGGGGACCGGGGGGGGGGGGGGATTGATATCCATCAATCTTTCTCCCCGGTGGGGGAAGATAGGGGGAGCAGCAGGTTTTGTGGAGGCGTGTCTGATAAAGAAAGGTCGTTGTTCTTGGTCTAAGTGAATATAAGAGTGTGTTTGAGTTGATTCTGGATTCATGCGGGTGTCGTAGGAGGATGTCCAGTAGGAGGTGTATTGGCAGAGGTGAGGTCTTTGTAGTCTGTTGTTGTCAGGAAGTGGATACAGCAGGCCCATTTTGTAGAGAATTTACCGGGTGTATCGTGGGCAATACTGATGAGGCGTTCCATTTCAGCTATTTTGGAGATTCTATTTAGCCATTCTTTTACTGATGGGGTGTGTGAAGTGCCCCAATGTATTGGAATACATTGTTTTGCCGCGTTTACCATGTGCATGGCTAAAGATTTGAAGTAGTTACGACTCGATAAGGTGGTAAAGTGTAAGAGGAATTGTGCTGGGGAGAAGTCCAACGTGTATGTGCTTACTTTCTTTATAATTTGGTGAATTTCGCCCCAAAAAATCTGGATAGTGGGGCAACTCCACCAAATGTGTAGGAGGGTCCCTTTTTCCTGTTTGCATCTCCAGCATGTGTCTGGAATGTCCGAATTAAATTTGTGGATGAGGGAGGGGGTACGGTACCATTGTGATTGGACTTTGTATCCCTTCTCCTGTGTGGAGACGTTTGCAGATCCTTTGTGGATGTTCAGGTAGACTAGTTCCCAGTCTTCTTGCGACATGGATATGGAGAGATCGTTTTCCCATGTTTTACAGGCTCGGCCAGTGTTGGAAGGGACGTTCGTGAATAGAAGAGTGTGCATAGTGGAGATCAAGTGGCTTTGTGGAGATTGCTTTATGCACAATGTTTCGAAAGGTGATAACGGTCTGGAGACTTTGAATTTTCTATCCAGTGACTTTATGTAGTGTACAAGTAATGTGCAGTTCCAGGGGGAGATGTAGGTGTCTTTGACCTTGGAAAGCCGTTCTTCTCGGTGTAATAATTTGCCATGTGAGAAGAAATGGTGTATTTGAACATCACTGTGTGGCCATGTGTCAGTTAGGTAGCTATTGTGTATTCCAGAGGGAAGTCAGGGTTGAGACGTAGGGAAGTGAGAGGGCCTGGTGTAGAGGATAAGGGGGTTGATTTGCAGATGCTGTGGAAGCATTTGATTGTTGGACCGATTAGAGGGTGTATTCGGGTTTCAGGTGGTATGTGTTTTGGGATGTTCCAACATAGTAGGTGGAGGGGGGAGGATGTGAATGAGGCTTTGAGGGCGACCCAATCTTTATATTTGTGATGTATGTTCCAGTCCAGGGTTCTTCAAAGGTGGCAAGCTTTGTAATAGTTTTGGAGGTCAGGGAGCACAATTCCTCCTTTATGCTTCGTTAATGACAGGTGTTGATAGCTAATTCTTGGTCTGTTGTTTCCCCAGAGGAATTTGGTGCATAAACTTTTATAAGTACTAAAGAAGGAGGTGGGAATATGAATTGGAACAGTTTGCAGTATATAGAGTAGGCGCGGCAGGGCATTCATTTTTAGTATGGCCGCTCTGCCGAACCATGAAAAGATGGGTTTGTTCCAGCGTTTAAGATCGGAGGTAAGGCGTTGTAAGATTGGCAAGTAGTTTTTGGTGTAGAGGTTATTAATTTGACCGGGTATTTGGATACCTAGGTAGGTTATTGCTTCTTTTTCCCATTGGAAGGGGAAATTTCTTTGGTACTGGGTTACTGTGTGTTTGGGTAGAGAGATGTTCAGGGCACAGGACTTGGAGAAATTTATTTTCAGGTTAGAAATTAGTCTAAAATGGCTGAATTCTGCCAGCAAGTTGGGGAGAGAAGTGTGAGGTTCTGTGAGGAAGAGGAGTATGTCATCAGTGAAGGCTGCAATTTTGTATTCTTTTTCAGGTGTTTGTATTCCTTTAATGTTTGGGTTGGATTTGAGACTGCGTAGGAAGGGTTCGAGGGTAAGTGTAAAATGTAGAGGGGAAAGGGGACATCCCTGCCTTGTGCCGTTATGGATAGGGAAGGCATTTGTCAGGAGGCCGTTGACTCTGACTCGGGCCATGGAATTGGTGTATAGGGCCATTATGAAGCTTAATAGGCGATTACCCAAACCCATGAATCTTAGTACTGCTTCCATGTAGTCCCAGGCCACCCTGTCAAATGCCTTCTCCGCATCGAGGGATAGAAAAAATCCAGCTTGGTTGGAGGAGGTCAGGAGATGGTGTAAGTTGATTGCTTTGATCGTATTATCCCTAGCTTCCCTTCCAGGGATAAAACCCGCTTGATCTTGTGAAATAATGGTGGGGAGAAGAGGGAGTAGACGGTTGGCTAGGATTTTGGCGAATATTTTGATGTCTACATGTAGTAGAGAAATTGATCTATAGCTTGTCGTAAGGGTGAGGTCTTTCCCATCTTTGGGTATAACTGAGATGTGTGCTTCAAGTAAGCCAGAGGAGAGGGGGATGTTGCCGATATAGAGTTGAACGTTTTAACGAAGTGGATTGACAATACTCTCTTGCCCGGTTTCAGTTGTTTTAGAGCCTCTTCCCATTCTAATTTGGTGATTGGGTGGTCTAGGTCTGTTGATACGTCCGAAGTGAGTGGGCTGGGGCAATGTTTCTCCAAAAATTTCTATATGAGTATGGATCTAGAAGTAGGGGTGGGGGTTTGTGATAGAGAGAGATTACATAGATTTGCGTAAAAGTGTTTGAACGCTTGTGCGATGTCTGGGTTACTTTTTAGTGTGTAGCACGTTGGACTCTGCAGCTGGTGTATTGTTGTTTTACCTTTTTTATGGCGTAGTGCTCGTGCCAATAGGTGGCCGCTTTTGTTGCTGTGTTCGTAGAAGAGTTTTTGTGAGAGGGTGTATTTTCTGCTTGTCTGTTGGCCTATTTCTTCTAGTAGGAGTTTGCGGGTTTCAGTCAATTCTTGGTGGGTGTGTTGGGCTAGGTTCCGTTTGTGTGATCTTTCCAGTGTTTGTATTTTAGTGAGGAGATTGCTGACTAGTTTCTGTTTGTCTCGTATTAGGGCGGAAGCAAGAGAAATCAGTCTTCCCCGTATCACGCATTTATGCGCCTCCCATTGAGTAAAGAGTGTTTTGTCAGGGGTGTCATTGTCATGAAAATAGTCAGAAATATTGGTACGTAGGTTAGTGACTCTTTCTTTGTCAGTCAGGAGATTTGAGTCTAGTCTCCAAATTTTGGATGAGTGGGTATGTTCTGGGAAGGTTAGGCATAGGGTAATTGGGTGGTGGTCTGAGCTGAACATCGGTTCTATTGTTGCTTTGGATAAAAACAGTAAATCTGGTTGGCTAAGGAAAAGATAGTCAAGGCATGAATATTTGTTGTGGGGGGCTGAGAAGAATATGTTGTCCTTGTCGAGGGGGTGTAGGGTTCTGCACGTGTCATGTAGGGCGACTTCTTGGAGTGAAAGTTTTATTTAGTGTAGGATACTGTGCAGAAGTAGAGGTGTCTGTGAGAGGATCAAGAGGAACATTGAAGTCTCCTCCCATAATCAGAATGCCCATGTGGAAGGAGGACAGTAGGCGGGTAATGTTTCGGAAGAAAGGGACTTGTGATGTGTTAGGGCTGTAGATGTTAGCTAGAGTAATAGGTTTAATCCATAGTTTGCCTTTAATGAAAATGTAGCACCCTTGTTCATCAGCTAGAGTATCTGAGATTTGAAGGGGGAGATTTTTTGATACTAAAATGGATGTACTCTTAGTTTTAGATGTGGGGGAGGTGGAGTGATATGCGTGGGTAAAGTGGTAATTTGCTATTTAGGTATTGCTTTGGCTTTGAAGTGGGTCTCTTGTAGAAATATAACATGGGCCCTCATGGAGTGCATGTTGCTAGGATTTGTGACCTCTTCTCCAGTATGTTGAGGCCTTTTGCATTCAGGGATGCTATCTTGAGTGATAAGGATGTGGTTGAGTTTCCAGGTTGAGCCATTTCTGTTTGTGTTGTGAGTGGAAAGGGTAGGTATAGGTGCAGATAGCTAGTTAGGATCAGTGACTGTGGTGTGAGTGTGCGGAGGGGGTCCGGGGGAAAGAGAGATGGACAACTGTAGGTGGGGCGGGGGTTAGGTGTGGTTGAGGTAAAGGGGGGTGAGGAGAGGGGGTGGGTAGTTATATGGGGTTAAATCCGGGAGGTGAAAATAGACCAGCTAGTTCACCCTTAGGCGTAGTAGTTTCCGAATAGGTCAGCAAAAACTACCAGAGTTCGCTGGGTGAGGAGTTGGTTGGCTACGGTCATGAGATGGATGGGGTCTCCGAAACCTGTGAGGTCAGAGGTGTTTAAGTAGAGGGGCAGATTGAGAGTTGATAGTTGGAGATTGTGGGGTGTAGGGTAATACCAAGAATGAGGAATGGTTTGGATTCCTGGGCATTTGTTGGTTGGGGATTGAGCGTTGTGTATAGGGGTACTTGGGTGTGTTTGTGAGCTTTGTGTTGATGTTGGTATGGGGGAAGTAGGTGGGATGAGAGAGGATATCCACATGAGTGTTGTTGAAATGGTGTGAGTTATGAGATTGTTCTGTGCGGCAGTGGACCAAAGTGTTAGTTGAGGATATATGGATGTGTAGATGGGTCACTACCGAGCAGATTAGCAAGTTCGCAAGGGGAAGAGAGGAAAACAAGTCATAACGTGTGTCATTCTTAATTGACATGTATAACAGTAAGAGCAAAACAGTTCAAACAGTGCCCTATATGGCAGTAAAACTACAATAATAGTATTAGGGATTCTAACAGTGTTGCTGCCACCCCCGTTGCTGCTTGACTTAAAGGTGTTTGGGGGGGCCCCAGGAGGAATCTGTAACAAGATCCTTTTGGCAAATGTGGTGAGAATTGTTGCCTTCTGCAACATTTGCTTGAGCCAGCTTGATCACCATTTGTTTTGTAAGGTGCTGGCGTTTGAGGAAGGGTTGGGGTGGGAGGAGGCAGTTTTGATCATAGTGTTGGAGCCTTAGTTATTCCTAGGTATTGATATCTCAGGCGATTTCTCCCTGGGCCTTGTCCCCTGGGGTTGCAGCAGGTGCGACACAGCAGACAAAGGCAGCCTATATATGTTGATATAGGAAGGGGGCAAAGTCTTTTCATTTTTCCCCCCTTCCTATATCAGTTGCTTATGTCTTTGTCATCTGAACAAAATAGAATAATTGTCCTCGAAAATGCGATGATCTGCTGACAATGTACTTACTCACATTACGATAAGTCATCTTAGAGTTGAAGAAAAAAAAAAAGAAAAAAAAAGGGGGGAAGGAGGGTGGGAAGGTGATTAGTCTGAGGTTATGAAGAGGAGTTGGGGAAGTCTTTTGGGTGTGATCCAATGCAGGTTCCCTGCCCTGAGCCAAAGGTTGTGGGGTTAATTTGTAGCGTGTGTTGTGGATCTTCCAGGGTATCTCTCGAGGTGGGTGCTAAATTCATTGAGGGTTGCGGATAGATGCATGTTATCAGGCAATTATATCGATCAGTATCTGCTGGCAGTTCGGAAAAGTGTACCAGGGGGAAGGTCGATCAGATGACTAAGATTTATGTTTCATCTCAAGGAGGTTCTTTTGGTATGAAGTTCGTCCGGATAAGATATTTCCCTGGGGTCCTGAGAGGGTGGTGTAGGTCATGGGCTTAACGTAGAATAGGCTAACTGGCAAATCAAATCAAGCTGGAGATGAATGCAACAGCAGGATGTGATCGTGGAGAGGTGAATCCTTGTGGGTTAGTGGTTTCGATAGAGGGTTTATTGGTATGGCAGAGAGATAAGAATTATACGTATTAAAGGTACCCCGAGTAGAGGTTCTTCAGTTGACCGGTGGGGTGCATACCCGGGTGTTCGAGAGAGGGGGAAAAGTGAGGCCCGGAATGATGGAAAGAAGAGGAATAGTGCAGGGCCGGGCATGACAGTGTGTCTAGTGACACACATAGGGTTAATGTTTCAAGGAAAAGTGTGGGAGGAGATAACAGGAAAGTAAGGAGGAGTGGCCATATAAAAGAGGGGAGGAGCAAAAAACGGAACAGTGTGCTGGGAAGGAGACACGAGGAGGCAGAATTTCTCTGCTCCTCAGACACAATGGCGGACGTTGAGGCGATTTTGGCGCGGTTGCGGCAGGCGGCGGCGGCGAATGGATCCGACTGGCTTCGCAGCCAGGTCGCAGCGATGTTCGGGGGAGAAGCAAGCCATGCAGTGGGAGAAGGTGAGCCGTCTGCGCGTGCGCGGAGATCGCGGCCTCCGGCGTGCTATTCACCTGGGTCAGCACACGGAGCGGGTCGCCTGACACGGAGCCCGAGGGGGGAGCAATCTACACCGCCGGCCAAGAGGAGCCACACAGTTGAGTCGGCGGGGCCCGGGCGGGTTACACGCCGCGGTCACGGAGCGGTGGGCGGGGCCACGGGCCAGCATGGCGCCGTTTTCCCCGCACGCTGGCACTGCACAGAGGATTTCAAACAGCCCCTCAGTATCTCTGCACGAGTGTGAGCAGGTGGACAGAAGGGGGAGAACGGCGCCAAGAGCAGCAACGTCCGGGTCGCGTGGATCAAGCGGCACCGCGGGTGGGCGGAGCTTACCGGGCGGGGGGGGGACGTGTCCCAAGATGGCGATGGAAACAGTGCCCAGGCTGGCCCGGTAGCCGGCAGTTCAGGGCAGCGTGGATCAGCAGTGACTCGTCGCACAGTGCAGGCCTCACACCAGCGAGGGCTTCCAGCCTCCAGGAGGGCTTCTCCTGGGGGGCTACCTCTGACGCCAGTCCCAGTGCAAGGGGAACAGTCCAAAGACGAGGTGTCCGATGAGGAAGGTGGGCTACAGCAGCCGGAACCAGCAAGGGAGAGCGGCACAGCGGCTGTTGGGAGGAATCCTGGTCAGCCCGGTAAGTCTAGTGATAACTTTTCCTTTACTAATGCTTTGCAGGGTTTGCTGGGGGGGATAGCAACGACTGCAGGAGGGATGGTGACACCTTCGCAGAGCGGGGGGGGTCAGGCTACTGACCAACAACTGGCAAGTACTGCACCCGCCAGTTCGGGGTCAGGGGGACAGCTCCAGGAGCTATTGGAGGGTTTAAGGGTCCTGGTTGGTCGCTTTGGAGAGGGACCAGGGCAGGCTCCGCAAGGGGATGCACAAAGGGGCACGGGGGGGCTGCGGTTACAGAGGTGCCAGCTACCACAACGCCAGAGAAGGTGGCAGACAAGGAAACAGCAGGTGAGAAGGGAGCTGCAGAAACAAAAGGCAGGACTGATGTGGTTAGGCTGGCAGATGCTGCAAAATGCGAGATATATGTTTGTTTCGAAGGCCCGTTAGGGGCACACTTGAAACCTGAAGTGAGAGAAAAAATTCATAAAGGTGAGTACGTGGAAATTTTCTCCTTGTTGCCATTGGAAAAGTTTAACCTGGATAGGGTTAAACCCGACGATTCCAAGAAGGAGGATGAGGAGAAGAGGAGATATAGATTGATACCGCGGACGTTTGTGAATTGGTTGCAAGCGTTCGCTATCATGGCTAGTGTCATTGGCGAAAAGAACCCTGAACATTGTTCGGGGTTGTTTTGTTATATGGATGCTATAGGTGAGGCACATAGAGTGTACGGGGGAACTGCGTGGCTACGTTACGATGAGCTGTTTCGTCAACGCAGAGCGGTGCGTCCGGCTCTGCGTTGGGACCATAAGGATATTAGCCTATGGATGAAACTGATGTCGTCGGCTAGGACCCCGCCTCAGTTATTTCAAGGGGGGGATGGGGGTACTAACTCCTCAGGACTACCGGCCGGCAGAAAATGGGGGGTATGCTGGCAGTATAATGAAGGATCCTGTAAGTTTGGGGGGTCCTGCAAGTTCAAGCATGAGTGTTCAGGCTGTGGGGGAGCCCACACCCTGTCTCGGTGTTTCAAAAAAGGAAAACGTACCGGGGAGTTTGCTCACAAGAGGGATGACACCGGTGAAGGTGGAAAGGATGCAACCTTTCCTAAGTAAGTATCCGGATAGGAAAGCGGCGTTACTGATCACTGAGGGTTTTAGAGAGGGGTTCAAAATTCCATGTTCATTGGCGGTGGTTCCTCCAGTAGCACGGAATTTAAAATCTGCGTTGCAACACCCGGGGGTGGTGGGGGAGAAATTGGAAAAGGAAGTGGCTTTAGGACGGATGGGGGGGGCCGTTTGAGGCAAAACCATTGAATGACTTGGTGGTGTCCCCTCTGGGGGTGGTGCCAAAGAAAGAGCCGAATAAGTTTTGGCTAATTCACCACTTATCATTTCCAAAAGGGGGTTCGGTTAACGATTTCATTGACCCGGACGTCTGCACCGTGTCATACACTTCGTTTGATGCGGCGGTTCGATGGGTCAGGCGCTATGGAAAAGGGGCACTGATGGCAAAAGCTGATATTGAGGCGGCGTTTAGGCTGCTTCCAGTACACCCGGACAGCTTTTGGCTGCTGGGTTGCCAGTGGCAGGAACTATTTTATGTGGACAAATGCTTACCTATGGGTTGCTCCATTTCCTGCGCCATGTTTGAAGTTTTCAGTTCCTTTTTGGAGTGGGTGGTAAGAGAGGTGTCCGGCCTTGAATTTATGATACACTATTTAGATGATTTCTTATGCATAGGCCCACCTTCTTCCAGTGTGTGTGCGATTTTATTGTCAACGTTGCAACACATAGCAGAACGGTTTGGAGTTCCCCTGGCCGCTGACAAAACTGAGGGCCCCACCGCAGAGATTAGCTTTTTGGGCATTGTTATTGATTCAATGGCAATGGAATGCAGGTTACCGCAAGAAAAGTTAGTGGATCTGCAGACAGAAATAAGGCGGATCCATGGGATGAAGAAAATACAGCTGAGGGATCTCCAATCTTTGCTTGGTAAGTTGAACTTTGCTTGTAGAATCATACCCATGGGTAGGGTCTTTTGCCGACGGCTGTCAGCAGCTACAGCTGGGGTAAAAGCACCGGCCCATTTCATTAGGCTTACTAAGGATCATCGTGAGGACCTAAAAATATGGTATCAATTTTTGTCGGAATACAACGGGAGGTCAGTGTGGATGTCTGGTCCGGTAAGTAACTTCGATGTAGAATTGGTTACTGACGCGGCGGGATCTACTGGATATGGGGCGTTCTTTAAGGGTCAATGGAGCGCGGAACCATGGCCAAAATCCTGGGTTGAGGCAGGTTTCCTTCGTAACTTGGTACTACTGGAATTATTTCTGGCTATGGAATTATGGGGCAAAGCTTGTCAGAATTTAAAGTTGCGGCTGAACTGTGATAATATGGGAGTGGTGCAGGTAGTCAATCGCTTGTCAGCGTCTTCTCAACCTGTCATAAGACTATTGCGACAGTTGGTATTACGGTGCTTGCAATTGAATATTTTCTTATATGCTGTGCATATACCTGGGATTGAAAACACGCTGGCTGATTCACTGTCTCGCTTTCAGTGGGACAGGTTCAGGGAATTAGCTCTGGCTGCAGAGAAGGAAGGGATTCCTTGCCCGGGTTGGATCTGGGAGCTGGCATTGGAGTCGCCGCAGGATGGATACAACAGTCTGTGAGTGAGTCCACATGGTCGGCCTATGTGAAGGTATGGGGAGAATGGTTGGGACTTGTACGGGAATCCGGAGCAGAGGATGACGGGGGAGAGTTGAGATTATTGGTCCTTTATTTTGTGTCCAGGAACATGGAAAATGGGGTGGGGGTATCGTCTATTGGTAAGAAGTTGGCGGCGCTGTCGTTTCTGTTTAAGTTACAGGGGATGGAGGATTGGACGAAGGAATTTTGGGTACGGCAGGCATTAAAAGGGTACTGGAAGGGGCACAAGAAAAAAGATAACCATAGACCGGTCACTTTTGCCAACCTGTTGGCAATTTGTGATCAGCTAGGGTTGGTGTGCAGCTCAAGTTATGAATGTTTACTGTTTACAGCGGCTTTTTCGCTGGCGTTTTTTGGGGCGTTTCGGGTAGAGGAGTTGGTCAGCCCGTCCAAAAAGGAAGCGGGGGGTATTTTGGTGCAGGACGTGCGGGCATGCACGGGGAGGGTGTGTTTGCGGCTGAGGAGGTCGAAAACAGACCAATTGGGAAAAGGCATAGATGTGTGACTGCATGCATTACCGGGATCACCAGTATGTCCGGTGAGGACGGTTGGTGAATTTGGGAAGATTAGACCGGTAGGTCAGGGTCCATTTTTATGTCATGAGAATGGTGCTTACCTTTCAAAGTTTCAATTCGTGGCGGTGTTTCGAAAATGCTTATCGATGATAGGTTTGGATGAGAAGGCATACGCCTCACACTCCTTCCGCATTGGGGCGGCCACAGAAGCTGCCAGATGCGGGTTGGATGAGGCAGCGGTACGGAGGATTGGTAGATGGGAATCAAAGAGATTCCGTTCATACATTCGCCCTCAATTAGCAGTGGAATAATAATAAAAAAAAATAAAATAAATAAAATAAAATAAATAAATAAATAAATGAAAAGATAAATAAAACCCGTATGTTGTATAAGTTTGGTTTTCACATATAGGTAGTGGGTGTTTTTTTTTTTTGTTTGTTGCGTTGGTGATATCACCCTGCCTTGTTGTCTTTTCGTTTCAGATGGAGTGTCTCCACGCCTCGTCTGGATACTAGGACACTCCTACGTTTGTTGGGGGGCAAGGAGAGGTGATGCGAGACCAGATGGGCACCAGTTAGGCATATCGAGAAGGAAGGCTTTTATCAAGTGGCTGGGGAGACCAGGAATGATGTGGGGCAGAGTGGTTTCAGAGGTGGAACGATTTGCTTGGCTAGATAGACCTCCGGATGTGTTGGTCATACACGCTGGAGGTAACGATTTGGGGGTGAGGACGGTCAGGGAACTGATAGAGGATGTAAAAGCGGATTTGTTGCACTTGCACACTACTTATCCGAACACTTTGCTACTATGGTCTGATATTGTGGCACGAACTTCGTGGCGCAATGCTAGGTCTGTGGCAAGGATTAACAAGGCTCGTATACGTGTCAACAAGGTGGTGGGGAGGTTTTTGGTTCAACAAGGGGGCATGGTGATTCGGCACAGAGAGCTCGAGATAAATGTAGGCCTCTATTTGAGGAGGGATGGGGTTCACCTCACAGATGTGGGGACGGATCTTTGGACCATGGGTTTGCAGGAAGGAATACAATGGGCCTTGAGGGTGTGGAGGGGCCCTTAAGGATAAGGTTTCATCCTTTCGGGCTGTGGATGGTTTGTTGTTGTTGGTCGGTGACGGTAGCGGTAAATAAAAGGTTAAAAGGGGTGGGGGGTCAGCAATAGTATGGCCCCTCCTGTGTATTCCCGAAAGGAATACCGGTATGTTGCACTGCGGGAGGGGGTTGTCTCCGAGCGGTACAGCTGGAGGCCTTATCAGTTTTTGAAACATGTTCCTGCAGTGCCCTCTTGTGGATATGTGGTAAACTGGGGTAGCTCCGTCATTGACCAACAGATTGTTTAAAACATGTTGTTTTATCTGAGTTTATATGTTATTCATATTGAAGTTAATATTGGAGGTATTTTTATACAGTTGTTTAATAAAAGGCTGTTATGGCCGTTTATACTCCAGATGAAAGGTGTGGTCTCGTTATTTAAGTTGGTAAGAGGGTGGAGTATGGGTGGCTAACAGTATGGGTAAAAATGGGGTACATCTGGACTACACTAGTCAAGTGAAGCCCGGAATGATGGAAAGAAGAGGAATAGTGCAGGGCCGGGCATGACAGTGTGTCTAGTGACACACATAGGGTTAATGTTTCAAGGAAAAGTGTGGGAGGAGATAACAGGAAAGTAAGGAGGAGTGGCCATATAAAAGAGGGGAGGAGCAAAAAACGGAACAGTGTGCTGGGAAGGAGACACGAGGAGGCAGAATTTCCCACCCTCCCTCCCTGTGTAATGTGTTGTTAGTGTTGTTAATGTGTGTGTTTATTTTTCAGGATTGGAAGCATTTGGTCGTCATGACAGCTGGATGGTTGGCTGGTTTGTTGTTGTTGGTCGGTGACGGTAGCGGTAAATAAAAGGTTAAAAGGGGTGGGGGGTCAGCAATAGTATGGCCCCTCCTGTGTATTCCTGAAAGGAATACCGGTATGTTGCACTGCGGGAGGGGGTTGTCTCCGAGCGGTACAGGTGGAGGCCTTATCAGTTTTTGAAACATGTTCCTGCAGTGCCCTCTTGTGGATATGTGGTAAACTGGGGTAGCTCCGTCATTGACTAACAGATTGTTTAAAACATGTTGTTTTATCTGAGTTTATATGTTATTCATATTGAAGTTAATATTGGAGGTATTTTTATACAGTTGTTTAATAAAAGGCTGTTATGGCCGTTTATACTCCAGATGAAAGGTGTGGTCTCGTTATTTAAGTTGGTAAGAGGGTGGAGTATGGGTGGCTAACAGTATGGGTAAAAATGGGGTACATCTGGACTACACTAGTCATGTCCATTATACTGAAAGCGTGGTAGAGATGAGGCCGCACTTTGGTGCCGGTGGCCATGGGCGAGTGACGGTGCTAGGAGAGGTGAGAGAAAAAAAAAGGGGGAGAGGTACGAGGATGAGGACAAAGATAATGGAGAGTCATGAGGCATGCTTGTGTGGCTGGAGTACTGTCCCTGGTCAGCACGACGCACCTTAGAGTGCGGGAGGCAGGCTTTAGGCTGAAATTAGACTGAAAGATGAGCTCGTCGATGAGATGGTGAAGCCATTGGGCTGCCATTTCTCGGGGTACCCTGGGCAGGTGGTGGTGGGTATTGCGGAGTGAGGGATCGTCGACAGCTGGCACCTTGATGTCCTGCCTCGCGGATGTCTTCCATGGAGGTTGCGTGTCTCATAGGCGGTAGGCGGAAGTCGCTGTACCAGTCTGGCAGGGGCATTATTGGAATGTCCAGTGTGTTGCAGAAATGATCTAAGTCCTCCGGGACTCTAAGGTTAGCTGTGTGGCCCTGGCTTGTTGCAGATAGGCAGAAGGGGAACTTCCAGTGATAGCTGATCGACCTAGAGTGTAGGAGATCTAGAAGTGGTCTCAGTTCCTTCCTGCGCTGCAGGATGATATTTGATAGGTCCTGAAAATTTTTTATCTCTGCGCCATGGGATTGCAGGCATCCCCTATTGTGTGCTTTTCTGAGGATCTCTTCTTTCTGGGGAAAGCTGACTAGGCAGCAGACCACATCTCTAGGTGGATCTGTGTCCCTTCCCCGGGGTCTCAGTGCTCTGTGCAGCCTTTCTATTTCTATTGGAGAGTCTGGGGGTCTCTCTAGGAGGTCATTAAACAGGGCAACTGTGGTGCGGGTAAGCTGGCCGGGTTCTATGGTTTCAGGTAACCCCCTTACCCTTAAGTTGTGGCGTCTGCCTCTGTTATCCAGGTCCTCCATGTGACGGTGGAGCTCTCTCAGGTGCATGGAGTATGATTCTGTTACTTGCTGTACCTTGCAGAGTGAGGCATCATGGTGGGCTAATGTTCTCTCCATCTCTCCCACTCTGGTGATGATGGTGTGGATATCCTCCCTCAGATCCGAGATAGCAGCAAACAGTGTGTTTTTAATGTCCGCTGCTATCTCATGCAGATCGTTCAGGCTGGGTGCTGTTGTTCTCCTGTTGTCTGAGGAGGCACTGTGTCTGCCTTGTGCTCCGTTAGGGCTTGCGCTGGGGGAGTGTGACCTCCGTGAGGAGGCCTGTGAGTCGGACATGGCGGCTCTCTGCTGCTGTGTTCAAAACAGCTACGGAATATTGCCGCTTAGCTGGGTTCCTAGGTCTCGTGGTGATCGGGACCTAGTAGCGGAGGCACTGCGGTGTGTTCTCCCAGGCATCCCGTGCAGCAAACCTCTGATTTGGGCCGTTGCTGGACCTTGTGCTGTCAGAGCACAGGATTTAAGCGCCCATCTCGGATCGGGACCAGACCATGCCCCCGAAGATTTTTGTCTCTTTATCTAGTAAGTTCTAGCTTTTACCCATTCTTATGAAAAATGTTTTTGTTTTTTTTTATCTGGGTTCCATTGGAGAGAATGTCTATCTGATGTGCATTCTAATGTGAAAACCCAGCACTAGTATTGTAGTTTACTGCTTCTTTGAAATCGAAAATTCATATTTTGTTATATAAGTATACAGAAGGACTGTGTACCTCCTCCTGGACCAAACTGAGTAATGGGAGATCAATTTAAACCAGTTTGTTATAATCTTCACAGCAGAGAAGTAAAACATTGCTAAAACCTGCAAATAAACTCTAATGCCCTGTACACACGATCGGAGCTTGCTGTCGGAAATTCCGACCGTGTGTGGGCTCCATCGGACTTTTTCCATCGGAATTTCCGACACACAAAGTTTGAGAGCTGGCTCTAAAATTTTCCGACAACAAAATCCGTTTGCGTAAATTCCGGTCGTGTATAGACAATTCTGACACACAAAGTGCCACGCATGCTCGGAATCAAGCTGAAGAGCAGCACTGGCTATTGAACTTCATTTTTCTCAGCTCGTCGTAACGTGTTGTACATCACCGCGTTCTTGACGTTCGGAATTTCCGACCAACTTTGTGTGACCGTGTGTATGCAAGACAAGTTTGAGCCAACATCCGTCGGAAAAAATCTGATGGATTTTGTTGTTCTAATGTGCGATCGTGTGTACACGGCATTAGGGGTTGCTTTACTAAAGGCAAAAAAGACTGCACTTTGCAAAATGTAGTTGCACCCTTCAAGTGAAGTTGCTCCAGAGCTTAGTAAATGAGCAGAAGCCCTGCTGACTTCCATCATCCAATCATGTGCAAGCAAAAATGCTACTTTTATTTTCCTTGCATGTGATTGGGTACTCTTTGCAAAGTGAAGCCTTACCTCAACTACTAAGCTCTGGAGCAACTGCACTTTACAAAGTGCACAGTCTATTTGCCTTTATTAAATCAACCCCTAAAGCTCCATCAGATGTCCACAAGTAGAAAATATGAAATATTAATATCCTGTTTTATATGTAGCACCCTCTAGTGTGCTAGAAGAATAAGGTAGTTTTTTTTTTTACAATAGGTCAATTTCCAGGCTTGGCTGGCGGCCAAGCCTGAGTGTGTTTTGATGATCTGGGTTGGGAGTGACCTAGAGTAGTGCTGGATGACTCACAGGTGGTGTCACCAGGGCCTCCCACTTTACAGAATCTTCTGGTACTTTCTGGAAAGAGAGGTGGAGAGGGAAGGTGGAGCCACTTGGGGTGTTCTGAGGAGCCATGTCCAATCCCCAATCTGGATTGGCAGGGAGCAGGTCTCCTTAAATACCTAGGGTCAGCCCAGCTGAGGAGGAGTTGGATCAGGTGGAAGATGGAAGATGGAGATGGAATGTTGTGTTGTTGGGGCCTTTGAGGGAGCTCCCCAGCCTGGGGGGGGGGGTGACCTTGGACCTGGGCTCGGGAGCGCACGAGACCCTCTTAGAACCCACAGAGGTGTCCTGGCCAGGAGGCACAGGAGGAGCAAGAGAGGACAGCGGGAGAACACTGCCGGGCAAGTCTCCAGGAGTTCCACAGAGGCAGCCAAGAGGGCTGGTGAGTGTACACACCGTCAGCTGCGACTGGGAGGCACGCCTGAGAGGACTGAGATGCAGCAGTCTGGGATGGGTGCAGAGCCAGTCTGGAGGATGGTGGTGGCATGGGCAGTGGAAAGGGACAGCTGCAGCCAGGAGGGCTGGCAATGCCTGAAGAGGTGGTGCTGGGAGCAGTAGCCACAGGGACAGCTAGCACTGGGACTTTTCTATTTTGCTACACCATAGGGGCCTGCAGTTCCTGCCTGTAAGGGGCATTTGCTTCAGGCCTGGCTGAGCCAGTGTCAGGCCTACCATATCAGTGCTAGCTAGTCCGGAGAGTGCAAGGAAGTGATGTGCTGGAGGAGTGATGTGTGATACTCTGCAAGAAAGGAAGTGGAGGAGGAGAAGAGGAGATTGTATATAATGTGGATGTATATAGTAGTCCCAACTTTAACTGTTTGATCACCTGGGCATCTCATAAGTTGCCATCCCCCATCCAAGTTTAATTCCCCTCAATAAAACATAAAAACAAGTGCAGGGACTGCTTTCATGTCTCTGAGCGAGTGAAAAGTGTGTGCCTGGCTGGGCAGAGTGATAGATGGACTACGACATTCAGCAGCCAATATGGGGGTACCGCTACATATATATAACAGAGTAATTTTTTTCCCCCTAAACATGAAACAAAAACAAAATAACACAATTACTTTCCATAGATTTAGCAGTTATGGTCTTCCTCCTTCTGTTTTGTCACGTTGAGGCTTCTTCCTATAATCTTTAACATAATGGATCTTAACACAATAGGGTATTATGAAACCGGCTCATTGATCTCTTCTTGTACAAAGAAATTGTTTATACTGTACGCATGTCCTTTAATAATATTCTAAACAGTTACAAATAGCATAAAAATATTGAATAAATAAGTGCGCATGCGTGGGATCCCGGAGACAGATGTGCTCTGAACGGGCTCCACGCGCTCCGACCCAAATCAGCAATATACAGCGCAGGCAGCGGAGAAAACACACAGGGAACTACAAAGCGCACACCCTGAGGCGGTAATGAACCGGAGGGCGCAAGGTCAGCCTAAGAGGGGACAATACAAACAGCCTAAAGCCAACGGAGGAGCGGGGCCCTCCCCCGGATTCGAGCCGCAATCCAAGATGGCGCCGGGATGTGTAGACACACGAGGCAGCACTAATTCCAAAGCAGACAAATCCCTGCAGATGGAGGCCAAGCAGAACCAGCCTGACCACATCAGGGATCCCTTCTCCTCACAATCATCTGGAGACCTAGAAGCAGACCAGCAGGGTGAGTCCCTATCATAGCCCCCATCACCGGATACATATAGGGACATGCAGGAGCCTGCAGATTCCCCACTGTCCTCCATGGACAGGAATATGGCAGAAATGACAGAGGTCATATTCAGTCAATCCAGCCTTGACATTTTTGCATCTCAGCCAACACATTATGCAGGAGATGCAGTGCTACTTGCACGCTTTTCTACCATGCTGCAGCAAGAGCTTTCCAAAGCCTGTATCATGATTACCACTGATCTCAAACGGAACATTCACAGGATAGGAGAGCGATTTGAGATGATTGAAACAAAGGCGGACAGCACAGTTAAAAAGGTCAGTCAGAATTCCACTATGATTACTGACCTCCAGGATAGGCTGGAAGAGGCTTATACTAAAATCGAAGATTTGGAAAACCGTTCTCGCAGGTATAATGTGCGTATACGGGGACTCCCTGAAACTCATATTGATCTGGAAGGAGCCATGATGGAGCTGATGAAAGAACTGATTCCTGATATAAATACGCACCAAATGGAGATCGATCACATCCATCGTGCCCTGACAGCCCCAAGGATGGATGGCCTGCCATGTGATATCATAGTCAAGCCGCACTATTATCGCATAAAGGAGAAGTTGATGTTTGCAGCCCGCAATAGACAGAACTTGTCATTATTTGGCGCACCAATACAACTCTTCACTGATCTAGTCCCTTCTACGGTGCAAAAATGAAGAAAACTGAAGCCCTTGCTACAACAGCTTGTGAACAGATTAAATATCGATGGGCATTCCCCTTCAGGTTGTCTTTTACATTCAAAGGTAGATCCCACTCTTTCTCAGCGCTTCAAGATGGTGAAGACCTACTGCTGGATCTGGGAATCATCACACGGGACTCCCACGCCCCCTCCCCCTCACATCAAGCAAATCTTCCACTTTCCCTGTTGTGGGAAGACCAAAAGAACTCGCAGGCCAGAAGATCTTCTCAGATTACCTCAACGTGGAGGCCGCTAATTTCCCCAGACGGAGAACACTAAAGTTTCTCTGCGATGGACCGGTTAAAGTCCACGAATGGCTGTGAATCTTACACAGTCACCTTGGTTGCACAAAAACAGTGCAGTTCCCCGTACAACCAGAATACTTAACTGATCGTTAAATGTTTGCTAATGTTCATTACTAGTTGATAGTTAATTTTACGATAGCAAGGGGCTGCACCGGCCCCCTCAGTAGGGGGGATAATATAGTCCCCCTAGACCGGTGATTCCGGGGCAGGTGTAACCGATGGGGAACCCGCCTGCCCTGGTCTCACAGCCCTCAAGGGGGGGGGGGGATTGGTGCAGACCACCTACACAGTATTACATGACTATATTAGTCTAAGTTTAATCCCTGTTTACCTGCTAATGGGTTTTGGTTCCTTGGGTCGGGGTGGCAATACATGCCACCCAGTTGCGAGACTACTTCTCCTCTGAGGAGGATGGTACCCTTGCACATGCAGTTCCGGACTGTGCATCCATTTGGGGGTGTTCCCCAAAATGTTGCTAACTTACCCAGGTTTATTAAGAGAGAACACGTAGGCCTATGGCCAAATGTTTTTTTTCTTTTATTCATCTGTTTCTTATTCTCTCCTCTCTCCCCTCTTCCCTCCCTTCCTCCCGAATTCTGGCTCCATGCTCCGCTCATACAACATGGTCCTGGTTGATACGGAAGCTGACTACACCCACCCCAGCAGTTTCATCAGCTCCTCACGTGACACAAGGTAAGAGTGCTCTGCCCTACTACGATGGCTAAAATATACTCTACTGACTACTCAGTAATTACCCACAATGTTCATGGTTTCAATTTCCCTACTAAAAGAACCAAGGCGTTTCAATTTTACCACACACAAAAAGCCGAAGTCCTCTTATTGCAGGAAACCCATTTTTCTAAAACCTCGGTCCCCCGATACCTGAATGTTAAGTATCCGTAATACTACTTGGCCTCTGGTCCTGACAAAAAAGGCGTGATGGCAGTTTGCTTTTCAAAGCAGACCCCCTTTATGCCCATCATGGTAGTTAAGGATAAAAGTGGCCGATATATTATGACAGTTGGACGTCTCCATGACCAGCTGGTCTCATTTATATCATACTATGCCCCTAACACAGGACAGACAGAATTCTTTAGTAAAATGCTTAGGATATTGATGCCCAAGGTGCAGGGACAGATGATCATGGGGGGAGACAGCAACATACCATTAGATAGGATTATGGACAAATCCGACCCCACCAAACCAATCCTTAAGCGACCACCAACCGGTAGCAGTAAGGTAGCACGCCTGCTTCACCACTCTGACCTGATCGATGCCTGGAGGGAGAGTAACCCCACAGCTAGGGACTACACGCACTATTCACAGGTACATCATATCTATTCCCGGATAGATCCCTTTTTAGTGCGTACCCCCTTACTCCCCAATTAAACTCTCCACAACAGGACTCTGGACTAAACCTAGCCCCTCTCCATGGAGACTTAACGCAAGCTTACTGAATGATCCCATACTCTACACCGAAATTGAGAAAGAAATACGGGAGTATTTTAGGACCAATAAGTCATCGGACACATCCCCCGCGATCAATTGGGTAGCCCACAAAGCTACGATACGGGATAAATTAATTCAAATGGCGGCCAGAACAAAACGGTCCAGAGAACAAACAATTAAACAATTGGAAGCAAATTTTGACAAACTAATGGAGGGACAGCATAGGACTCCCCAGACCGACATTAGGCATAAAATAGACGAAACAAGACTGACACTGACCACCCAAGCGGAGAAACATATTAGCTAGTCCAAGCATAAATATTAAACAATGGGAGATAAACCAACCACAATGTTAGCTAGGAAGCTAGTACCCTGACCATACACGCCGACTTTACCTAAATTGAGACTACCCACTGGGCATCCCACCCAAAATCCCGAATTGATTCTCAAGGAATTCCACAAATTTTATGCCAGACTATAAAGCCCACCAACTAAATATGCGTCAACTAAGGCAGATACGTTCTTTCGCGACCTTCATATTACCCAAACTAACACAAGCCCACATGGAACTGATGGACAAAAAATTTACAGAATTAGAGATTAAGATGGCTATAAAAACTATCCACCCCTCTAAAGCCCCAGGGCCAGACGGCTTTCCCGGCCATTATTACAGAAAGTACTAAGAGATCCTTGCTCCCCATTTATGTTCCTATTTCAACGACCTGAGACAGGGTAATAAAATCCCCAGTCATGAGAATGCAGCTTACTTGCATGTAATACCTAAACCGGCTAAGGATCATGGGGATTGTGCCAATTACCGCCCGATCTCCTTGATCAACACGGATCTAAAAATATTAACTAAAGTACTGGCCCTTCGATTAAATTCTTTCCTCCCACACTATATTCATCTAGACCAGGCAGGCTTTGTCCCAAACCGACAGGTGTCAGATCAGACCCGCAGGATAATAAATCTAATTTCGGCTATCCAGTCGGACTGGGATGGTAGGGGACCTAGACAAGGAATGCTGCTTTCGTTGGACATCCAGAAAGTGTTCGATTCCCTCTCTTGAGATTATTTATTCGACGTGTTAAGTTGCTTTGGATTTGGTGAGCGCTTTCTGGCCCTCCTTCGGACGCTATATGAAACCCCAACAGCATCCTTGATGTTTAGGTGGTACTCTTCCCAACCCCTTGCTATTAGGAGGGGAACTAGGCAGGGATGCCCATTGTCCCCGCTGTTATTCGCTCTAGCGATAGAGCCCCTGGCTATAAGGATTCGTATCTGTCCGGATATCAGGGGCATTGCCTGTGGGGACGGTGAGCATAAATGTCTACTTTTTGCTGATGACCTTCTGCTGGCCCTGTTGTCGCCAATCACTTCCCTCCCCAATTTATACGCAATCTTACAACGTAGAAATCTCAGGTCTAAAAATCAACCACAGTAAATCCAGGGCACTGAATCTTTCCTTGCAGAGTTCCACCCAGAAAACGTTCGAACAATCCTTCCAATTTTTATGGGAGCCAGAGGCTCTTCCATATCTTGGGATACGTTTGACCTCACCTATTCAAGTGCTATATAAAAGAAACTACCCTACCCTGTTCAAAAGGCTGTCTGAAGACCTAGTCAGATGGCAGATTCACCCCCCCATCGTGGTTCGGCAGATTACACTTGATAAAAATGAACGTATTACCGAAGGTCCTATATTTGTTTCGCACTATACCTGTGTCATTAGTTCGAACTGGCCTCCAAGCATTTTAAAATAAAATTATCCAGTTTATTTGGGGGGATAAGAGGCCTAGGGTTAACAAAGGTACAATGTACACAATGTACACAAGAAACCCTTGATCTTGAGGTTTGGCACTCAATATCAGGGACGGCATCTCGATCGCTCACCAATACCTCCATTATAGAGGCTAACTACAAGGTTTTATTGCGATGGTATATGGTACCGGCCACGTTTGTACCCGGTACCACATCAGTGTGCTTTAGGGGATGCGGCCAGGTGGGAACCACATATCATATATGGTGGATATGCCCCAAGGTCAGGAGATTTTGGATCAGGGTCTACAACTTTATATATACCCTCACCCAGATAAACCTGTCGAAGTCTGCAAAACATGCACTCCTGGGTGGTAGGGTAGCCGAAGCCTCCGTATATACCAAAGACGGCTTCTTACTTTTATATTCATATCAGCTAAAATCACTATAGCCAGAAATTGGAGGTCTTCGGTCGTACCATTTGACCAACTTAAACCCAAAATGTCATGGCTCATGTTAAATGAAAGGTTAACAGCAATCGTACAAGACAAGATGAAGTTGTTACACAAAGTATGGGACCCATGGATCAGATACCTGACAAATGACCCCAGGATGATCACAAACTAGATTTATTCCTGAAAGATAAGTCATTGAGCACAGAGCCATAATCCCTCCCCCTCCTTAACTTCCATTCTTTGCTCTCCCCTCTGCATTTCTTCTCTTCTTTATTCTACCCCCCCCCCCTTTAATTTTTATTTTTTTCTTCAATTCTTGTTCTGTTTCACCCTCGGCGAGACATTGTTCTCTTGTGGTCTGGAGGGTGCCGAGACTGGGGGAGCTAGACTCCCCCGATAGACGGATGGGGAGCTGACATCTCCCAGCGGGCGGGACATATTCTATGACTTCCGATATGGAGCATGCCTTAGGCCACGGACAAAGAAGTACTGTATACAGTGTAGGAATCTTGGTCGAAAGTGGCATGTACACCATAAATATTAGAGCGAATAAGGTACTGTCAACATTAGAAATTGATAAGGGACCACGCATGCTATAAGAGGAGGATTCCTCGAGTGTATTAAAATGTATGACTCCCTAAAGACGCTTTACGATGCTCAATGAAAAGCCGAGATCTTTGTTCTTTGTACTGTAAAACTTTAATAAAAATCATTGAAATAAAAAAAAAAAAAAGAATATAGAATAAGACATGATTTATTACAAACACTACTCTAATTAACTGTTTATACTGAGCACCATCCAGATGACAGAGGAACATCTATGGCCAACGGATGAAACACGTTTTCACCACCAACAAAGAAATGGCAAGCTCTGCAACATAATTAATTAATACTCAGTCATGGATCTTTATTTCATGTAAATGACACACGCTGCTACAAGTGGCAATCCTTTTATTTACTGTCTTTGATGAGGGTACAGCAATTAATATGAACCAGGTGCAAGCATTGCTTGCAGCTAATGTGTTCTTTCATTGTGTGTGAAATTGGAGTGTGGTTGTGTTATTTTAGCTTTAGCCTGTGGCAGTGGCTTACTTATTTTCCAGTTCCTGGGTTAGTTGTTCTTTTTTACTGCTAGTCATGTTGGATGTTTGCTGAACATTTTGTGTCCTTTTCATATTAAACCCATTTAGAAGGGTCTGAATGTAATTTAGCCTTTTATTAATGCTTTATTACCTACTAAAGAATAAAGACAGTATTACCAGACCTTCCATATAATTCAAATCCGCCATGAATAAATTATGGAGAAATATTTAAAGGTATACTATCACCCCCAAAAGAAAAAAAAAGAAATTCAATTTTAATTATATAGCACTGTGGATTATTATCCAAAAATATGTACCTTTTGTTGATACCAAGAGATGTTTACTGTTGAGTCCAATTAGACATAAATATTTTGTGCATATGAACCCTGTCAGCATTGCTTTTTATTTAAAGAATCATTCCACCCACAACTTCTATCCAAATATGGATGGAGCATGGTGATCTGAGTGGTAATCTTCAACTATCCAACAGTGAGATCTCCCGGTTATAATTCTCAACTCTTTTTTTACTCATTAGAAACTTTTGGGTGTTCCAGCCCACCTTTGTATGTTCCAGAACCAACTATTTATTCCTCCTCAATATATTAAAATAAATCCAACAGGAAGACTGGAAACCCCCTAACAATACTGCTGTATGATGATGCTATCAACGATGCTACCTGCAGTGCAGTCAAATAAGTGAAGGAATACCTATAATAAAGTCCATAGCATTCAATTATTATCAAACTTTCATTCATAACTGCCATTTTTCAGTGCAGGTTTGAATCTGTGATACAGGAATGTATTTAAAGATTTTTGAGTTATTAAATTTAAGCTTGAAGAAGTCATAACCACTGTTGGGTACTAAGGGGAGGTTGGTGTGGTGCTCACAGCACTGTGTTAAATGCTCCACTCTCCTTTGAGGACTCAGACCAAGGCCCAACTGTTCCTCCTTGAAGAGGAGAGCATTCTTTGGTCTACATTACTCCATGGCTATTTCACTGGAAGGAACATATTCAATAAATCAACACAAAACTTTACATGCATTTCCATATCACCCCCATTTACAAAAAAAAGAAAAAAATAACGTAATTAAAAATATGTTTATGCACATGCACCAACAAAACTTGTATAAAAATATAGAAGAACACAAAATAGTTTCCTGACGCATCATGGCAGCACACACACTGGGTTGTGACTCCGCCCCCACAACCTGATAGGACTGATTAGCTAAGTTTTGAAGAGGAGCCCCTCGCTGCATTCTCCTTTTTTTTCCTCACCTGTTAGGACTGACCAGGAAATAGCAGGGACCTCTTACCGATTCGCCCCAGCTAGGTTCAGCCTCTCCTAGTTGGAAGCCCTGACTGTACAGTCTCTAAATGAGCTTTATGCAGGGACCCCACTCTGATGGTCTCAGGGGAGTTTCATTATCCTTTCTACAAGCCTTAAACAGGCTTACATTATCATGCAGCGGCCTTCCATTTTTCACTTTTTATATGTTCACTTTTCGTTTTTATTTTTACCTCATTTTCTTATCTTTTTCCTCTGCTGAGTCTTTAGTCCTCCAGCCGCTTTGACCTTCTCAAGATGGCGGCCGTGATCGGCATGTCGGCGCGACCGGAAGTGATGCAGGCATCCATCTCCCTTCGCCAGTATCTAAGACGCCGCTGGGTACCGCGGACCACTATAGCGCATGCGCGGTGCATGTGTCACTTCCGGCGCGATGGCGGTCTATTTAAAAAATGATGTTATGCTGTATGACTGCACAGGCTATTGCTCTGCATCCAGGACGCTCGCACTCTGCTTCTTTCCACATCTCCTATTGCTGCCACTGCTTACTAACTACCTGCTGACCCGGTAAGACTTTCTTTTTTCTCACTTTTCATGGCTGTTTATATGTAGAGGCTAATGCATGCTAAAGAGACTGTACTGAGCTTCACTGGGTTAACGCCTTTCTTCACAGATACACTCTGTCTTTTACTCATGGAGGCCGCTGCCCCAGCAAACCATCTACAGCCAGTAAGGTAAGAGGCATCATGTTTGGTAAGTAGTAGTAGAGGAGTAAAAGAGAGCCATGCCACTAATATCACTTTATCCTGATAGCCCTGGCAGGTCGTCAAAATCATCTCAATCCAAACAGAAAGAGAGATCCCCTTCAAGACATTCACACTCTAGAAGAAGCAGGTCAAGGACTTCCTCCCACCATCACAGTAAAACATCATCCTCCCACCAATCACAACCCGCCCACCATAACCCACCTGCAGCCAATGCCTGCTGGATTTGTGGAGCACAAGCCCTTCCTAACAAGTTGGCTTGCCAAACATGTGCTGAAGAAGCCACCTGGGATAGGGAATCGGATGCATTGGAAGTATCAAACATAATCAGAGAATCTGTTAAAGAATCAATTCTACAGGTATCAGCCACAGAACCAGTTAAATCAGTGCAAAGCACATCAGCAACAGTCACCTGTGCACCGCAAGAATCAGAGGACTCATCAGTAGAAGAGTATTCACCAGTGTCAGTTGGTTTTGATTTTGCTTTAATAGATCCCTTTGCGAAGTCAGTAAAAGAGGCAATTGGTTGGGAAGAACAAAAGGAATCGCCCTGCAAGCTCAGAAAATATTTCCCCAACCTAAAAAGGGATCCAGAAACCTTTCCGTTTATTGATGAACTCAAGGAGTTAATTAAAGACGAGTGGCAAAAACCTGACAAGAAGTCCAGCCTAAACAATAGGATAGCAAAGCTATATCCTCTAAGGGAACCAGCCGTAAACCCACTTATCACGGTACCTGTAGTAGACGCATCATTAATGCGTCTTGCCAGACATGTGACATTGCCAATAGAAGACACAGTGACTTTCAGGGATGTCTTGGACCAGAAAATTGACCTTGATCTCAAAAAAACCTATTCAGCAGCAGGAGGAGCATGCAGACCAGCTATCACATTAGCAGCAGTCGGCAGAGCAATTAGTAGCTGGACCTCTAATATTGAAAAACTACTGGCAGAAGCAGCTGATCAAGAGAGAATCGTATCTGCCTTACAGGAACTCAGCCTAGCAGGGGGCTTCGTAGCCGAGGCATCAGTAGATATAATAAGATCGGCAGCAAGGGCGATGCTGTCTTCGGTCATGTCCAGGAGAGCCTTATTATTTAAAGCCTTGGGTAGCAGATACGGCTTCCAAATGAAACTGGTGTAGGATCCCATATGACGGAACCAACCTGTTCGGTCCTAAGTTAGACCTTGAGAAAGTCACGTGTCAGTGATGCAACGCGTGGGAGGAGCCTAGGACACAGTCTGCTGAATACATTGTATCAAGCAGCAGCAGCTTGCGTAGCAAGCCTTGTCCTTACAAGCCAGCTGAGATCTGCCTATCTGCTTATCTGCATGCCTAAAACAAGTCAGGCACACGTGAGTGTATTACTGTGCTGTTTTGCCTGTGAACTTTTATTGTAACAATATTGCGCAATATTTTCTCTCTTTGTTAATTTTACATAAAACCACTTGATACTGAGAAAATTACCATTCATTGTGGCTGTGGAAGAAATAGCTCAGAGGGTGAACAAATAAGTACTGCAGGAATCCAGATATCCCAGATTACTGAGGATTGAACTGTCGCCTGTTACTTATCCTATCTCATGAATTTAATCATCTATATTTAATCAGATTCTATTGGCACTATTTATCTATTTATACTCATCAATTGTATATATATTGCACCTTTATAAGCATATAATTTATTTATTTTTTATTATGGAGGATTTAACACTTATCATAGGGAATATATCTAATTTATTTATTTATTGGCACTAATTTGGATTGATTACTATTTGCAAATGCATTTTTAGTATATCTATACACAATTGTTGCTTAGTTTACTTTGGAGATATCGCACCACTTCCAGTGGATTTGTATAACTAGAGTAACACAGTTTTTAAATATTTGCGATTTTTTCATATATTTGTGATTTTATATATATGCGATTTTTTAGCGATTTGGTAGCAATTTTTTTTTCACATTTTTTTTTTAGCACAAAAAATTATTTTCTCACATTGATTGAACTTTGTATCAGAGCGCATCAATCTATGTTATAGGTTCTAAGTTAGACCTCACCATCTCGAAGGTTACAGGGGGAAAATCGGGTCTTATTCCATCTGACCAAAGACCAAAACAACAGAAAGTTCCCCCCTTTAGACGCAATCTTCCCGAACGTTACCGAGAACCCAGATCATATAGACCAGGCAAGGAGTTTAAACGAAATTGGCGTAATACCCAATCATCCTTCTTGAGGACACAGAAGCCCAAAGCTCCTATTACAGGGGATCAGCAGAAGTCGTTTTGATGGCACATCTGCCCAGCCTATGTTAGTGGGAGCCAGGCTCAGCTTGTTTACACAGGTGTGGGTAGAACATATAAAAGATCCGTGGACAATATCCACAGTCCGAGAGGGCCACAAATGGAGTTTCAAATACAGAACCCCCAGAGATTACTTCCTAAACACCCGACTACCATCATCTCTTCCAAAGCGAAAACTTCTAATCAAATATGTACTAGAATTACTGCAGAAACATGTGATTACAGAAGTTCCTCAACATCAGAAAGGCAAAGGTTTTTACTCTCCCCTTTTTCTTGTCAAGAAAAAGACAGGGGACCTGCGTCCAGTTCTAGACCTAAAGATCCTCAACATAATGATACTAGTAGAATCCTTCAAAATAGAGAGTCTCCAATCTATCCTACTGGCAATAAATACAAGAGACTGGATGCTATCAATAGATTTATGTGACGCCTATCTCCACATTCCTATACACACAAGTTTTCAAAAATACCTTCGGATTGCAATCGGGCAACGACATTTTCAATTTCAGAGTCTCCCGTTTGGGGTATCTACAGCACCCAGAACATTCACAAAGATCCTGCTTCCAATCATAGCATACCTGAGAGAGAAAGGACTAAGAGTCCACCACTATCTCGACGATATCTTACTCTTGGCCAACAGCCAACAGTTATTTCTCCAACATCGGGAAATACTAATATCCACATTACATCAATTTGGCTGGATGATAAATTGGAAAAAAAGCAGTCTGGAACCAACCCAATCAATGATCTTTTTGGGAGCAGAACTCAACACCAATGCCAACACGGTGAGCCTCCCTCAGGAAAAAATGGGACATTTGGTCCAGAAAATAAAAAAACTAATGGAAGCAACACACCTATCTGCCAGAACATGTCTCAGCATACTGGGGTCCATGTCTGCCACCTTTCCAATGGTCCGGTGGTCCCAGTGGCATACAAGGACATTCCAGATATCGTTTCTGAAACAATGGAATGGAACATCAATGAGTCAACGAATTTTCATCAACCAATCAGTGAAACAGTCTGCATGGTGGTGGACGCGAACCAGCAATCTAAAGCGTCATCGACATTGAGTATTAGTGCCAGGAAGCTAGCTGTTAGGTAATTTGGACAGGGTAAAATCCCCAATCCTCACTAAATTTAATAGGTACGATGCCCGGCGGGTGTGGAGAGGCGACTCTTTGTACATCTTGCCGCATGTATACGTTCCTTGATCATCCGATCGAGGGCGAATACTGCTGTGCAAAATGTAAGCACATTGTTTCCCTGGAAGCCCAGGTTCTGAATCTGGGGAAGCAACTGTCAGCACTGAGAAGTCCCTCCATACTAAAGGTGAGCCAGGAACGTACACGGCAGGTGCCGGCAGGGGCCAGCACAGAGGCGGGTGGAGACAAAGAGGTGCAGGCACTAGCAAAGAGTAGATGGGTGACAGTCAGGAGGGGTAGAGGGGGAAGTGCCAGGGAGGCCGATCCAGGACTGGAGCATCCCAATGAGTATGCTACTTTGAGTGACATTGATGAAACCAGTCAGGGACCAGCACTGCTGGAGCTGAGGGACTCTCCTAGCTGCCGGGGGAAGAACTCTTCCAGTGAGAGTGGGGGGGCAGCGAAGGGAAAGGAAAGACAGATTCTGGTGGTAGGGGACTCAATTCTTAGAAGGACAGAGAGGGCAATCTGTAACCAAGACCTGAAGCGCTGAACAGTATGTTGTCTACCGGGCGCTCGGGTTCGGCACATCACGGATCTTGTGGACAGATTACTGGGAGGGGCTGGGGAAGACCCGGCTGTCATGGTGCACGTTGGCACCAATGACAAAGTCAGAGGCAGATGGAGTGTCCTAAAGAACGATTTTAGGGACTTAGGAGCTAAATTGAGGAAAAGGACCTCCAAAGTAGTATTCTCAGCAATATTACCGGTACATCGAGCCACACCAGAAAGGAAGAGGGAGATTAGGGAAGTAAACAAGTGGCTGAAGAGCTGGTGTAGTAAGGAGGGGTTTGGGTTCCTGGAGGACTGGGCCGACTTCTCAGTCGGTAACCGGTACTATAGAAGGGACGGACTGCACCTAAATGAGGAGGGTGCAGATCTGCTGGGAATGAAGATGGCCAAAAAGTTAGAGGGGTTTTTAAACTAGGCGATGGGGGGGAGGGTCCAGAGGCAGAGATAGCCAGCGCGGAAGATATTCCAGAGGGTAGTATTGGGGGCATTAGTGGCAGGTTAACCAAAGCACAAAAACACAAGGTGAGTATAGTAGCAAGTCCTAGTTGCAATCTCAAAACACCCAATACGAGGACAATATGCGACCGGTCTAAACTATGTGGCATGTTCACCAATGCCAGGAGCATGGCAGACAAGATGGGTGAACTAGAGATACTGTTGTACAAGGAGGATTTGGATTTTGTGGGAATTTCAGAGACCTGGTTCAACAGCTCTCATGATTGGCTGGCAAACATTCAAGGGTATACCCTTTACCGCAAGGGTAGGGAGGGTAAAAAAGGGGGAGGGGTATGTCTATATATCAAGAATAATGTACAAGTGAATATGAGAGATGACATCACTAAGGGAGCTAGGGAGGAGGTGGAATCCTTATGGGTAGAGCTCCAAAGGGATGAAGCTAAGGGGAAAATAATACTGGGAGTATGCTATAGGCCCCCTAACCTGAGGGAGGAAGTGGAGATGGATCTCCTATCACAAATTGGATTAGCAGCAAGGATGGGAAGTGTTATCATAATGGGGGATTTTAATTATCCAGACATAGACTGGGTGGAGGGAACCGCGCATTCATTTAAGGCTCGCCAATTCCTTAATGTCTTGCAGGACAATTTTATGGGTCAGATGGTAGACGCACCAACTAGAAATAAAACATTACTGGATCTACTTATTACCAACAATACAGACCTGATCACGGATGTGGAAATACGGGGCAATTTAGGTAACAGCGATCACAGGTCAATTAGTTTCAGTATAAATCACACAAATAGGAAACATAAAGGGAATACAAAGACACTGAATTTCAAAAGAGCCAACTTCCCTAAACTACAAACCTTGCTAAAAGGCATAAACTGGGATAAAATATTAGGAACAAAGAATACGGAGGAGAGATGGGTTTGCTTTAAGAGCATATTAAATAAGGGCATTAGCCAATGTATCCCATTGGGTAATAAATTTAAAAGAGCGAACAAAAGTCCTGGATGGCTTAACTCCAATGTAAAAATGCATATAAAAGCAAAGCAGAAGGCTTTCAAAAAATACAAGGTTGAGGGATTATCCTCAGCATTCAGACTTTATAAAGAATGCAACAGGAAATGTAGGGGTGCAATTAGGACGGCTAAGATAGAACATGAAAGACACATAGCGGAGGAGAGCAAAAAAAATCCCAAGAAATTCTTTAAGTATGTAAACAGTAAAAAAGGGAGGACAGACCATATTGGCCCCATAAAGAATGAGGAAGGACATCTGGTTACAAAGGATGTGGAGATGGCAAAGGTATTGAATTTATTCTTCTCCTCAGTCTTCACGAGTGAATCAGGGGGCTTCAGTAACCAAAACTGCAGTGTTTATCCTCATGACACAACACAGGAAGCACCTCCATGGTTAACAGAGGACGGAATTAAAATTAGACTTGAGAAACTTAACATTAATAAATCACCGGGACCAGATGGCTTGCATCCAAGGGTACTTAGGGAACTCAGTCAAGTGATTGCCAGACCGTTGTTCCTAATTTTTACAGATAGTCTACTGACTGGAATGGTACCAGCTGATTGGAGAAAAGCCAATGTAGCACCAATATTTAAAAAGGGCCCAAAATACATCCCTGGGAATTACAGACCAGTTAGCCTAACATCAATAGTATGTAAACTCTTGGAGGGGATGATAAGGGACTATATACAAGATTTTAGTAATAAGAACAGTATCATTAGCAGTAATCAGCATGGATTCATGAAGAATCGTTCTTGCCAAACCAATCTATTAACCTTCTATGAGGAGGTGAGTTGCCATCTAGATAAAGGAAGGTCCGTAGACGTGGTGTATCTGGATTTTGCAAAAGCATTTGACACAGTTCCCCATAAACGTTTACTGTACAAGATAAGGTCCATTGGCATGGACCATAGGGTGAGTACATGGATTGAAAACTGGCTACAAGGGCGAGTTCAGAGGGTGGTGATAAATGGGGAGTACTCAGAATGGTCAGGGGTGGGTAGTGGGGTTCCCCAGGGTTCTGTGCTGGGACCAATCCTATTTAATTTGTTCATAAACGATCTAGAGGATGGGATAAACAGTTCAATCTCTGTATTTGCAGACGATACTAAGCTAAGCAGGGCAATAACTTCTCCGCAGGACGTGGAAACCTTGCAAAAAGACCTGAACAAATTAATGGGGTGGGCGACTACATGGCAAATGAGGTTCAATGTAGAAAAATGTAAAATAATGCATTTGGGTGGCAAAAATATGAATGCAATCTATACACTGGGGGGAGAACCTCTGGGGGAATCTAGGATGGAAAAGGACCTGGGGGTCCTAGTAGATGATAGGCTCGGCAATGGCATGCAATGCCAAGCTGCTGCTAACAAAGCAAACAGAATATTGGCATGCATTAAAAGGGGGATCAACTCCAGAGATAAAACGATAATTCTCCCGCTCTACAAGACTCTGGTCCGGCCGCACCTAGAGTATGCGGTCCAGTTCTGGGCACCAGTCCTCAGGAAGGATGTACTGGAAATGGAGCGAGTACAAAGAAGGGCAACAAAGCTAATAAAGGGTCTGGAGGATCTTAGTTATGAGGAAAGGTTGCAAGCACTGAACTTATTCTCTCTGGAGAAGAGACACTTGAGAGGGGATATGATTTCAATTTACAAATACCGGACTGGTGACCCCACAATAGGGTTAAAACTTTTTCGCAGAAGAGAGTTTAACAAGACTCATGGCCACTCATTAAAATTAGAAGAAAAGAGGTTTAACCTTAAACTACGTAGAGGGTTCTTTACTGTAAGAGCGGCAATGATGTGGAATTCCCTTCCACAGGCGGTGGTCTCAGCGGGGAGCATTGATAGCTTTAAGAAACTATTAGATAAGCACCTGAATGACCGCAACATACAGGGATATACAATGTAATACTGACACATAATCACACACATAGGTTGGACTTGATGGACTTGTGTCTTTTATCAACCTCACCTACTATGTAACTATGTAACTATATATTGTGCCCCCTCAGCCAGAAATAGTCACGTCGGACGCCAGCCTACAAGGTTGGGGAGCACATTACCAGGATCAAACGGCACAAGGCCGTTGGTTTTTCCGCCCTCTGGGCGTGGTATCAAACATTCTAGAACTCAGGGCCGCTTTTCAGGCTCTCCTAGCTTTCAGGCCATCTCTAACAGGAAAGAGTGTATTAGTACGCATGGACAATACGGTGGCAGTGAACTACATCCAGAGGCAAGTGGGCAACCGGAGCAGTGCTCTCATGCGGGAGGTACGTCCTATCCTCGACTGGGCTCAGACAAGTAGAAAGGCGCATAGCACAATTACCTTGGATGTAAAACCGATTAGTCCAGAAACTAAAGTTGGCTGAAAAACTGCATGTGTATGTTCATGCATGTATACTGGGAGTATATAAAATGGAGTTTAGTCAAGGCAGCCACCAAAGGAGCCAAAAGCGGAGTCCAGCAGGCTAAAACAACAACAAGGAGAGGGGCGCCTCTGAGTATATATCATAAACACATTTTATTAAAACAGCAATATCCACTCACATAAAAGTTGGAAGAGTTGCATTCAGGTCAGTTGGCTGGGCTGAAGAGATGCGGTGGAACTACAGGTCACAGCGGTTCCTGCAGGGCATGCCAAGTCCAGAGGAGGAAGGATGAGCTGGTGCAGCCAGGTGCATGAGAAAGGAATGCGGCCATTCGTCCACCAATGGCAAGCCTATTCTGAAACGCGTCGCGCACGTGTGACGTCATCACTGGGCGCCACGCTGTATTTGCTCCCCAAGCCTCGTTTGTGATCCTCTGCACGGCCGGCCGTGTTCCATCTCAGAGGCTCTCACTACCCAGCAGAGAGCGGCAGCATGGCTGAACGACTGCTCTGGTGTCTCACACATCTCTCTCTCCCCCCACTTGGAACCCTTATCCTGATATCCAGGACACCATCAGGCTCCTAATACAGCAGGATTTGTGTTGGACTGTTAACTGCAAGAGACTGCACCTGGCTGCACCAGCTCATCCTTCCTCCTCTGGACTTGGCATGCCCTGCAGGAACCGCTGTGACCTTTAGTTCCACCGCATCTCTTCAGGCCAGCCAACTGACCTGAATGCAACTCTTCCAACTTTTATGTGAGTGGATATTGCTGTTTTAATAAAATGTGTTTATGATATATACTCAGAGGCGCTCCTCTCCTTGTTGTTGTTTTCGACTGGGCTCAGATCCATTTGGAAGACTTGAAAGCAGTGTATGTCCCGGCATGGCAGAACCAACTGGCGGACGATCTAAGCCGAACGTTCATCTCGAACAACGAATGGCCACTAAGTCAACAAGCCTTTTCCCTTCTAACACGCAAATTGGGAATTCCCAATATGGATTTGGCAGCAACTCCAATGAACAACAAGTGTGCCAAGTTTCTGGCGAGAGTTGCCTATCCAACAGCACTGGGGGTCGACTGCCTCCATCACCAGTGGAATTTCCGTTTAGGTTACATATTCCCTCCAATCCCCTTAATAGCCAGGTTCCTAGACAGGCTGAGGAACTCAACATCCACGGTGATTGCGGTAATACCGTTTTGGCCGAGGAGGCCATGGTTCACAACCATCCTACAACTGAGTACAGAGAATCCATTACTCCTTCCGGTAACCCCGGACCTACTCTCACAGGGCCAGTTCCTACATCCAGCACCAGAAAAGTTACACCTAATGGCTTGGAAGTTGAAAGGGAGAGGCTTCTAGATCAGGGTTGCTCACTAAGGGTGGTGGCCACCTTACAACAGGCAAGGAAGAAGTCTACAAACGGCACATATAACAGAATTTGGGAAAGATTCAATACGTTGGCACAAGAACAGTCCTGGGACCCACTTTCGCCTACAGCGTCACAAGTTCTTGAATTTTTACAATTAGGCCTGGAGATAGGGCTAAGTGCAAGCACCCTAAAGGTTCAAATATCTGCCTTATCGGCCATGATGGGAATCAAATGGGCCTTCAATCCTCTTATAATCCAATTCCAAAGAGCATGCTTGAAACTAAGCCCACCTAGAAAGCCAACCTTCCCGACCTGGGATTTAACAATAGTTCTGGAAGCCTTATCGAAAGAACCGTTTTTTCCTCCGGAATCAGTGTCCGTATTGGATCTAACCCTCAAATTAACCTTCTTAGTAGCAATAACTTCTGCAAAAAGAGTGTCCGAGCTGCAAGCACTTTCAATAAAAGAGCCTCATTTGCGGTTCTATCCTGATAGAGTTGTATTAACACCATCTGAACAATTCATACCAAAAGTGGCATCTGCTTTCCACTTCAATCCGGAGACCAGTTTTTCTCACTAAACAAGGGATGCCACATCCACTAGATATTAAATCACTAATTTCTTCATATCTGGAGGCCACAAAACCATTCAGGAAAACAGAAAACTTGCTAGTCATACCATATGGCCTTAGAAAAGGCCAGGCAGCTTCTTCCAGGACAATAGCCTCTTGGCTAATTAAGATCATTAAAAAAGCATATGCAATCCAGCTTCTTCCAATACCTAACGACCTAAAGACTCATTCGACCAGGGCAGTGGCGACCTCTTGGGCAGCATACTGTAGAGTGTCTCCAGAAACGATCTGCAAAGCAGCAACTTGGCCTTCTAGAACCACGTTCATGTCTCACTACAAAATAGACCCGGCTCGTTTAACGACTGTTGAATTTGGGAGATCGATCATTAAAGCGAATTCTTCCATATCCTGTGAATAAAATAAATTCTTCTTGCAAAGCACCCACCCATGTAGCGAGTTATTTCCCAGTGTGTGTGCTGCCATGATGTGTCAGGAAAACGGAAAATTGTATACTCACATTTCCGTAATTTTCCTTTCCTGACGCATCTCATGGCAGCACACAGATTCCCTCCCGTCTAAGGTGATAGATACTGAGAATGCAGCGAGGGGCTCCTCTTCAAAACTTATAGCTAATCAGTCCTATCAGGTTGTGGGGGCGGAGTCACAACCCAGTGTGTGTGTGCTACTATGGAAAGGAAAATTACGGAAAGGTGAGTATCCAATTTTCAGTTTTTGCACCATATTTTTTTTTCTCATACAAACTAACAATATACTCGATAGTAATACAATCCCTTTTTTTCTTATCTTTATACATACAGCAATCTATACTCCCTCATCAATACAAATATATAATGAAAAAGACAACAAAAAGTTTTGAAAACAAGTAATTAACAAAAGAAGCACACAATAATGCAATATATTATAAATACACTAACACCAAAAAAAGTAGGGCTAACTAATTAGGCAGCAGTAACCCCTTACACACAAGCCAACATTTAATATGGGCCTCCAAAAAACCTACATTGTATCTTGAAAACTTTATCTGATCTAGAGCAATGGTCTTCAAACTTTTTAAACAAAGGGCCAGTTTACCATCCTTTAGAATGTTTGGAGGGAGACTGAGGGAAACAGAAAAAAAAACCCTTTAGACTGGGTTCACACCTATGCGAATTGGATGCGGAAATTCGCATGGTAGGAGATTGTGACCGGCTCTCGACGGAGCCAGTTCTCATATCTACGCTGCGGCTCCAGTGCAAATTTGCACATGGGTCCTGTGCGTCTTTTGATCCGTTTCAGGTCCAAATTCAGCCCAAACATTCAGTCTGAAATCGAACCTAAAACGGTGAACGGGAACACACAGGACCCTGCTGTGAGCCGCATGCAGCAATAGTGTAAACCCAGCCTTAAAGACTTTTCATGTGCACCTGAGCACTTTGAAGTTAAAGGACGCAATATAAACACAGCTTTGTGAATCCCATAATGGTAACACCAGGACTAAATGACACACCAATATGGTGAATATACACAACAAGGTGAATATGGATTTGTAGAAGGTGAGGCTTTTACCTGGAAGCACATGGAAGGATTTGCAATTTTAAGTTTCCAACTTACACATACCCTGCTCACAAAAAAATGAGATTTCTACTTTCAATGTAACAAACTAGTTGTCCAGAATAATCAGCTGCACAGCTACTTTAAGTAGTGTTATTAATCACCAACCTTACATACAGCATATGCTTACAGAATTTCTTGACACTTATGCAAAAATTAGTAGATGTTACATTGTGTGGTCATTTTACATACAGTGCTTAGCGGGGGTCAGTCTTTGGATGGGAATTCTACTATGTATGTTACCAGTATAATGTACGGGATATAGCGTGACTGGTATTTGCAGCAGTAAACCATGCAAGAGATAGGGACACCCAGGTACAGTCCAAGCAGGTATTTCCAGCAGTTTTATTCAGCAAGGCAGTCAACACATGCAGTTTAAATGTAGTAGGGCTTTCTACAGCAAATCAATAGCATAACAACAAAAAAACATCTGCTTCTTTGGGAAACATATTAAACTAAAGTTAGTTCATGCCTAATAGGGTGCCAACTATTTGTTGCCCCAAAACAAACAAGCAGCACATGTATTTTTTAGTGTTCTGTCAGCACTCAGCCTTTTTACCCAACAGCAGGATCTCGCAGCAGAGAGAGAGAGATCTGAGCTGCATCTTTCAGCTCAAAGCTAAGATAAATGATGAGGCCTACCTACCACTAAGATGGGTACTTAGGAATGGAGGCTTATTCCCTCCCAAAGCTCTACAAAGCCTCCAGGCTCCAGGACTTAGAATAGGACTTATTAAGACTGAGAAAAAGTTCAGTTTATTAGCATTTGCTTGATGAGTCCCTGGCCTGTTTTCTACATAGCATATCAACTTTTGCAGGGCCAGAAATCATATTGTGACCCTTGCAAGGTAATTTTGTTTTGAACTATTCACCATAGTGGAGAATGGCCTAAATACCTGTACAACTGTCTGCCCAAAAGTATTGCCTCAATGACCCTATTGCCCAATAGGATGACACTCCCTTTCCACTTCTGGGTAGTATGCTACTGTATATTCTTCCTCATTATTTCCTGGGACAAGACAGCTCCTAGGCCAACATCAGAGGCATCTGTTTGTATAAGAATTTCTTGACTGAAGTTGAGGGTGGTTAACATTAGTCCCTTACAAAATACTGCCTTCAGCTTTTGAAAAGCTCTCTCTGCCTCTTCATTTCGTTTTTGCCATGGTGGACTTAAAGGGTAACTCCACTTTCATGGGGAAATAAAAAAAAAAAATAAAAATAAATATATATATATATATATATATATATATATATATATATATATCTAGATATATATCATATACAATTGTGACACAAATTATCTTGCAATTGAAAGTTATTAAAAATTAAATTTCCTTTTCAATCTGCAGCTCTGTATTTTTCTGTAAAATTCAATGCAATATGGCTACCTGGAGGTGTTCTGTACACAGAATGTGTACAGAATGCCCCCAACAAACATCATTTCCTGCTTGTGTGATTGGCTCACTGATTTTCCCAGAAGTCTACACTAAGATACAAGTCAGATTTTTGGCAGGTAGGAATCTGCAACAAAATTTGTAAAAAAAAAAACACAATGTGCAAGGAGTCACGCTTTAAGGCACAAACCTTTGATAGTATCCTACAATCTCTAGAAAGGCACTAACCTATTTAACCCATTTTTGACACTGAGATTTCTGTAAAAGGCTCTAACCTATTTAAAATATTTTTACATTGGCTGGGTTTAACTTTTGATTGTTTCAGTACCTCAGTACTTCAAAACATTCCCCTTCAGTTAGGGCATGAGGGGTTCTCCAGTAGCAACGAATAAGCCAAGTGTGTTCTTTTCATATCAGTCATAAACCCTGAAGCCCCTGAGCATGGTTTGGTTGAAAGCTGGGTGACAAATATACAGATCCACATACCTACACACATCACAATGGGCAAATCTTGATTTTTGGTTATCTTGGCAAAGCAAAGCCAAACCATATTGAAAACAATATGAGGTTCTGAGGTATATCACAGAACCAATTACTGTGGCAGACCATTCTTTTTTTAATAGTTCATACACTAAAGAACCCTCCAGAATAAACCATATTTTTTTTAATTTGTTAGGGAAGGGGGGAGCTCATGTATCTTATAGTCACCCTAAAGTGACAAGTTTTCGCCTTAATTTTATGAGAGCAATTTACTATTTATATTTATATAAGGTAATCATATACACCTTAAAGCTGATCTCTGGGCTCATCCCCCCTTCCTTCCTACCCATTTCACTATACCCTCCTCCTGCCAGTTAGTCATCCAATTAGATCACAAAGATATCAATGAGGGCCTGGACTTCAGCACTGGATCCCTGGTCTCCACTGCTGAAAGAAGTGCAGCTGAGGGTCATGTGATGACAGACTTAGGTACTTAGGTAGGTAAAAAATGTAGGTTTTTATTAAATTATGAATGGGTGGGTGTGGGTTGGAGGGACTGGGGTTTTTTATTTTTGTTTGGAGATGGGTTTTAATCACCATTTTCTCCAAAAGATAATGCATTCAGTTCAGATATACTTTCAGTGTAGCCTTTCAAGACTTTTACTAATTTAGCAGCCCTAATGTGCATTATTTCTGCTTTCCATGAATCCCTTTTGTAAACTTAACCCAAAAATGCCCAACTTCACATTCATCTACAAAAAAACAAAACAAAACAAAAACAAATGCTCAATTGTTTAGAGCAGGGATCTCCAAACCTTCTAAACAAAGGCCCATTTTACTGTCCTTCAGACTTTAGGGGGCATGACTAGGGCCAATGAGTGTAGAAAATGTCCTGGCATACAGTGGGAGGACCAGTGCCTCACTGTTGGTTTCAATGGAAGGAATTGTTCCCAATCAATGACATCAATGAAAGTAATTGTGCCCCATCGTTGGTGTCAAGGGAAGAAATTGTGCCCCATCGTTGGTGTCAATAGAAGGAATTGTTCCCCATTTTTCGTGTCACTGGAAGGAACTGTGCCCTTTTGATTATGTCCCATTGTTGCTGTCAGCCACAGGAATTATACCCCATTGTTGGTGTTAGTGAATGGAATAGTGCTCCAAGGGCTGGATAAATGCAAGCAAAGAGCTGCATTCGGCTGCAGGGCCCCAGTTTGCAGACCAATCGTTTAGAGAATTTACATCAGCCTTTTCTTCTCTTAGATAGACTCACGAATAAAAACCAATGTGAGACATAATTCAAATAACTTGTCAAATGTATTATTTTTAAGTTAGTTCAAAGACTTACAAAACAAAGTGACATGTAGAGACCAAATCATTTTACTTTTCACTAGTTTATAGCTGTTTTAACTGTGAAAAAGATTTCTGATTGGTGTTCATGGGCTATGGCAGTTATAAAATTGTTCTTTGCCTGGTTAAATAGACTGAGAGTGGGGTATGAGTTGCAAAACAGTTTCTGTGCTCCAGTTTGAGGAGCTACAATGTCTTACCATAAATCTATATATATCCAGCTGTGGAGGAAAAAGTCGGTGGTCTTGAGAATTTGGCAAATTATATACCTTTTAGCTTAATTTGGGGAGCCTAACTATAAAACAAACCATGTAAGCCCTGTTCTAAGAAATCAGTTATTTATTTTATTAGGGTATTGAGACTAGCCACATCTTTCTGGCAGGCAAGATATAATGTTAACTACAGCTGTACAATTTGAATTTATATTCCATTGGATCTTAAACAAGCCTGCTGTATCATCCCTTGAATAATGTGAGGTCTAAAACTCAGAGAAACTGTGAGGAACCACAGGGTTCCATATATCACTAAAGCTTAATAGAAGCATGGAATAGGTGACCTAAAAATAAAAACACATTGATTTAATCCATTACATTTGTAACTGTGTTTGCCATTATAAATTACATTCTAGTTCTTTTTTTTTTTTTACTGCAGTAGTTTGGTGTCATTAACAAATCAGAATATACACACTTACTTCATTATGTATTAATGCTTGACTTTACTGGCAATAACTTTTCTTTCATTAAAGTAAAACTATAGACAAAACTTTTTTTTTTTATTTTGGATAGAGTAACAGAGAGTTATAACCTCTGTTATTTTTTTAGTCATCTATGTCCCATTGGGGAGATTTCCCATCACTTCTTGTCCCATAATCTAAATAGGAAGTGATAGAAGATCCCTGCAAATTAAAGGAACCCATTGGGGCCCCCCAGGTCACCAGAACTAGTGCCCCCATTGAAATATTTCCCCTCTGTTTCTATTCTGGGGACAACCCCAAATTTTATGATTTTCTTTTGCTTAAGCTTTTTAGTGATAACAGAAACTAGGACAAATAGAGAGGGTGAATCTTACTGAAGGGGGTAGAGGTAGCAATTAAACTTAAGATATATTCTAACCAATCTCCACTCTATCAAAAACTACATGTAACACCCTCTAGTTAGGTAGGTGCTAGAGTGAGGATTTTTCTGGCAGAGTAGGAAAATGTAGGCAGGCCTAGCTGGTGACTAGGCCTTTTTGTTTTCATTCTGGGCTGGGAGTGGCTCAGGGCAGGGCTGGGTGACTTCCATGTAGCATCACTGTCACCTCCCTCTTCTTTCTAGAAGGTCCTGAAAAGAGAGGAGGAGAGAAGAAGTGGGGCTGCCTGAGGTATTCTAAGGAGCCTTGACCAATTCCCAACTTGGATTGGCAGGGGACAGGCCTCCTTAAATACCCAGGGTCAGCCCAACTGGTGAGGATTGGTCGGGTGGAAGAGCTGGAGTGAGAGAGTGTGGAGGCTGTTGGGACCCACTGGGAGCTCCCCAGTCTGGGGGGGTTTACCCTGGACCGGGGCTCGGGTGCATCCAGGAATAGTGTAGAGATCCTGGGAGAGAGGCACATGAGAGAGCAAGGAAAGGACAGCGCTAAGAATCTCCAGGGAGGACAACTGGTCGCAGCCTGGAGGGCTGGTGAGTTAAGCACAGTCGGGAGGACTGGAGAGGCATGCCTGAGAGAACTGAGAGTTTGCAGTTTGAGATGAGTGCAGAACCAAAAGAGAAGACTGTGGGAAAACCAGTGGAAAGAGGTCATTGCAGCCAGGCTGGCTGGCAGGGCCTGAAGAGAGCTATCTGGGGCTAAAGGACAGTTAGCACCTGAACTATTTCTACACCACAGGGGCCCGAGGTCCCTGCCCGCAAAAGGCAGTTCACTGAGGCCTAACTGAAGTAGTGTCAGGCCTAACCATGCGGTGCTAGCTAGTCTGGAGGAGTAACAGTCTGCAGCGAGGGAAGTGCTGGTGGAGTAACAGTCTGCAGCGAGTGAGGTGAAGGATGAGAGATCTTAAGCAAGAGTTTGTGCTGGAGAGAAGACTAGATTGTATATACTGGAATGCTGCGTACACACGATCGGGATTTTGGTCGGAAAAAGATATGATGGCTTTTCCGACGGGATTCCACTCAAGCTTGCCTTGCATATACACGGCCACACAAAAGTTCGCTGAACTTTCTACCGTCAAGAACGCGGTGACATACAACACTATGATGAGCCGAGAAAATGACTGAAAAATTGAGAACATGCTCTCAATCTTTTGCTGGCAAAAGTCCGATGGAGCATACATACGGTCGCATTTTCCTACCAAAAGCTCTCATCGGTCTTTTGCTGGCCGAATTTCCGATCGTGTGTACGCGGCAGAAGTGTATATAGAAGTCCCAAGCAAGTTACATTGAACCTTCCTGTGTATCCCATAACTTTCCATTTCCAATCCAAGTTATATCCCCTCAATAAAAAAAACCAAAGCTTATGGACTGTTCTATGTCTGATTGAGAGATGGATGTTGGGATGGGCAGGGTGACAGGTGGACCACAACATTCAGCAACCCCTACGGGGGCATGACTACATACAAAAAAAAGTTTTGCCTTTCATTATATCTTAAGATCTGAATTATGCTATATCTACAGATAGGAGGGCTCAACAGCTACTTCAGTCACCTAACTACAAGCTTGTTGGGTAGGGATGAGCTTCGAGTTCGAGTCGAACTCATGTTCGACTCGAACATTGGCTGTTCGCAAGTTCACCGAACAGCGAACAATTTGGGGTGTTCGCGGCAAATTCGAATGCCGCGGAACACCCTTTAAAAGTCTATGGGAGAAATCAAAAGTGCTAATTTTAAAGGCTAATATGCAAGTTATTGTCATAAAAAGTGTTTGGGGACCTGGGTCCTGCCCCAGGGGACATGGATCAATGCAAAAAAAAGTTTTAAAAACGGCCGTTTTTTCAGGAGCAGTGATTTTAATAATACTTAAAGTCAATCAATAAAAGTGTAATATCCCTTTAAATTTCGTACCTGGGGGGTGTCTATAGTGTGCCTGTAAAGGGGCGCATGTTTCCTGTGTTTAGAACAGTCTGACAGCAAAATGACATTTTGAAGGAAAAAACTCATTTAAAACTACCCGCGGCTATTGCATTGCCGACAATACACATAGAAGTTCATTGATAAAAACGGCATGGGAATTCCCCAAAGGGGAACCCCGAACCAAAATTAAAAAAAAAAAATGACGTGGGGGTCCCCCTAAATTCCATACCAGGCCCTTCAGGTCTGGTATGGATATTAAGGGGAACCCCGGCCAAAATTTAAAAAAAAAAATGACGTGGGGTTCCCCCTAAATTCCATACCAGACCCTTCAGGTCTGGTATGGATTTTAAGGGGAACCCCGCGCCAAAAAAAAAAAAAAAAAACGGCGTGGGGTCCCCCCAAAAATCCATACCAGACCCTTATCCGAGCACGCAACCTGGCAGGCCGCAGGAAAAGAGGGGGGGACAAGAGTGCGGCCCCCCCTCCCTCCTGAACCGTACCAGGCCACATGCCCTCAACATTGGGAGGGTGCTTTGGGGTAGCCCCCCAAAACACCTTGTCCCCATGTTGATGAGGACAAGGGCCTCATCCCCACAACCCTGGCCGGTGGTTGTGGGGGTCTGCGGGCGGGGGGCTTATCGGAATCTGGAAGCCCCCTTTAACAAGGTGACCCCCAGATCCCGGCCCCCCCCCTGTGTGAAATGGTAAGGGGGTACATAAGTACCCCTACCATTTCACGAAAAAAGTGTCAAAAATGTTAAAAATGACAAGAGACAGTTTTTGACAATTCCTTTATTTAAATGCTTCTTCTTTCTTCTATCTTGCTTCATCTTCTGGTTCTTCTGGCTCTTCTGGTTCTTCTGGTTCTTCCTCCGGCGTTCTCGTCCAGCATCTCCTCCGCGGTGTCTTCTGTCTTCTTCTCCTCGGGCCGCTCCGCACCCATGGCATGGGGGGGAGGCTCCCGCTCTTCTCTTCTTCTCTTCTTCTTTTCTTCTTTTCTTCTTTTCTTCTCTTCTTCTCTTCTTCTTCATTTTCTTCTCCGGGCCGCTCCGCAATCCATGCTGGCATGGAGGGAGGCTCCCGCTGTGTGACGGCGCTCCTCGTCTGACAGTTCTTAAATAACGGGGGGGTGGGGCCACCCGGTGACCCCGCCCCCCTCTGACGCACGGTGACTTGACGGGACTTCCCTGTGGCATTCCCCGTGACGTCACAGGGAAGTCCCGTCAAGTCACCGTGCGTCAGAGGGGGGCGGGGTCACCGGGTGGCCCCGCCCCCCCGTTATTTAAGAACTGTCAGACGAGGAGCGCCGTCACACAGCGGGAGCCTCCCTCCATGCCAGCATGGATTGCGGAGCGGCCCGGAGAAGAAAATGAAGAAGAAGAGAAGAAGAGAAGAAGAGAAGAAAAGAAGAAAAGAAGAAAAGAAGAAGAGAAGAGCGGGAGCCTCCCCCCCATGCCATGGGTGCGGAGCGGCCCGAGGAGAAGAAGACAGAAGACGCCGTGGAGGAGATGCTGGACGAGAACGCCGGAGGAAGAACCAGAAGAACCAGAAGAGCCAGAAGAACCAGAAGATGAAGCAAGATAGAAGAAAGAAGAAGCATTTAAATAAAGGAATTGTCAAAAACTGTCTCTTGTCATTTTTAACATTTTTGACACTTTTTTCGTGAAATGGTAGGGGTACTTATGTACCCCCTTACCATTTCACACAGGGGGGGGGCCGGGATCTGGGGGTCACCTTGTTAAAGGGGGCTTCCAGATTCCGATAAGCCCCCCGCCCGCAGACCCCCACAACCACCGGCCAGGGTTGTGGGGATGAGGCCCTTGTCCTCATCAACATGGGGACAAGGTGTTTTGGGGGGCTACCCCAAAGCACCCTCCCAATGTTGAGGGCATGTGGCCTGGTACGGTTCAGGAGGGAGGGGGGGCCGCACTCTTGTCCCCCCCTCTTTTCCTGCGGCCTGCCAGGTTGCGTGCTCGGATAAGGGTCTGGTATGGATTTTTGGGGGGACCCCACGCCGTTTTTTTTTTTTTTTTTGGCGCGGGGTTCCCCTTAAAATCCATACCAGACCTGAAGGGTCTGGTATGGAATTTAGGGGGAACCCCACGTCATTTTTATTTTTAAATTTTGGCCGGGGTTCCCCTTAATATCCATACCAGACCTGAAGGGCCTGGTATGGAATTTAGGGGGACCCCCACGTCATTTTTTTTTTTAATTTTGGTTCGGGGTTCCCCTTTGGGGAATTCCCATGCCGTTTTTATCAATGAACTTCTATGTGTATTGTCGGCAATGCAATAGCCGCGGGTAGTTTTAAATGAGTTTTTTCCTTCAAAATGTCATTTTGCTGTCAGACTGTTCTAAACACAGGAAACATGCGCCCCTTTACAGGCACACTATAGACACCCCCCAGGTACGAAATTTAAAGGGATATTACACTTTTATTGTTTGACTTTAAGCATTATTAAAATCACTGCTCCTGAAAAAACGGCCGTTTTTAAAACTTTTTTTTGCATTGATCCATGTCCCCTGGGGCAGGACCCAGGTCCCCAAACACTTTTTATGACAATAACTTGCATATAAGCCTTGAAAATTAGCACTTTTGATTATTCATGTTCGTGTCCCATAGACTTTAACAGTGTTCGCATGTTCGAACGAACTTTTTTCCTGTTCGCATGTTCTGGTGCGAACCGAACAGGGGGGTGTTCGGCTCATCCCTATTGTTGGGATATCTGTATAGTGAAGACATCATCTTCATGGAAGCATACACATGCATTGGGCTCTCATTGGATCCCATACAAATACATTTACTTTCTGGGTTGGGAGATATGCTGTTATAAAGATAAGTCAAGAAAAGAAAATTACAGTAGGTGTTGGACAAAAATGTTTCTTTTTGCTGACTATCTCATGGCAACTTGGGTATGGATGCCAAAAAATTGTATGGAATACCAGAAAAAAATATTTACTTCATACATTTTACTATTACATGAACTCACTTTCCAAATTCTATTGTGGTCAGAGGGACATGCTCAACAAAATAATGCATCATAAATGTACATTGCATTCAAAGACAACTATTTTTCTGCCTTGCAGATTGTATTATGCAAAACCTTCACAGAATTCACCCAGGAAGTGGCCACACTTTTCAGAGTGCACTGTCACATCAGGTCGCGCAAAAGCTTTATCCATGTAAGCTGATTAAATAGTCTAGACTAGACTATTCAGGAAGATGTTCAAACATAGGCTTTCTTCCCTCTACTCTTTCCATAAGGAATCATGAACAGTTGATCTGGGAGTTGTAATTCGGATGTTGCTTGTATGTAGGCCCATGTAGCAGAAGGTCCAGTTTCATTTCTGCATCCCTGAATGCAGGTAAGATGAGCTATTGGTTTTAATTAAAGTCTGAAGAGATACTGTATTAAAACAATTACATAGGAACCTGGATGACACTGTCAGTAGAAAACAATATAAAAAGCTATCTGAATTCCAAAGCAATCATTTCCAAAACCTTGCCTCCAATAAGACTGTCCTAAAAGTTATTAGTAATTGATTGTTGTGAAAACGCGGTTCTGACAGATTCTGTAAGACTAGAAGCAGGTCCAATTTTAGAAACAGTGGGCGTCTAGATGGCTTGTTTCCTTGCTTCTCCTAGGAATTGGTCCACAAGATCTTGTGTGGTACACCAAGCCTTGTAAAAACAGATAATGCTGATACCTGGACTTTTAGAGATTCGAGACTAAGGCATTTGTGCAGGCCAAGTTACAGGAATTCCAGAACCTGAGGTTTTACTGCTTCAAAACATTAATGAGCACTAGGAAACCCAGTGCTAACAAAGTCTATAAAAATATGTGGGTAAATTATGATCAGTTTGCCACTGTTTGCCTCCTGTGGCAAACTGATCATAATTTACCCACATATTTTTATAGACTTTATTTATTAGCACTGGGTTTCCTAGTGCTCATTAATGTTTTGATGACTCAGTGGCAATATCCAACTTTTATTAACCTCTCCCTTTCATACCCACACTGTTTATCAAAGGCATGGATGCCATGAGCCCTTCTGTATCAAGAAATCTGGGCATAGAGATATCGGTGCTGTGTGCTGTTGACTGAGGTGTAAACATAAGTGAAAACTAAAAAGAAAAGAAAACAATGGCCAGATTAATTGCCCGAGGAGGTGGACAAATGGTGCTCTAGCTCATGGTGTCTTCCTTAAACCAAAGTAGCATGGGAAGGTAGGATGAACTAAATAAATGACTTTATTGTAGAAGGCAGAATGTACAAAATGCAGAAACTTATTCTCTTCAGCAATAAGCCTCAATCACAGCCAAGTAAAGACTAAGGCCTCTTCAGCCAAATTAAATCCATGCCAATGTCAAACACTTTTCCTGCCATACCCTGGGAAGAAACTTTGTGATCAGTGGCATTGGAGGGAAAGCATAAGACTAGGTGCAAGGGAACCTGGAATAGAACTTCCTAAGTTTCACTTCTTGAAGTGGAGTCATGCTCCTTGTGGCCCCTTATTATAGGCTGCCGCTGTCCTGTTTTCCAAACTGAGTTGGACTGGCTGGTACAGGAAAAGGTGTTTGGAAGACACCCCCAGGTCCAGTACATTGAACACAACTTTCTTCGCTGCTTATAGCCAGCATCCCTGAACTTTTTTGAACTGGCAGTGGCTTTCATGCTTGTACCACTGGCATTTGCTACTATAGTCCCTAGGGTGGGGATTACAGAGTGACACTGAAACAGATTTCCATTGTGTGTCCACTATCGGAGGCATTGCTTAATGTTCCAGGTGACAATGCCATGAAAAGGACACACATGCCATTGTGCCTCCTTTTTTATGGGGGCTGTTGCCTTCAACATCCCCAATATTTTTGTAATTGACTTGCTTGCAAAAACTTTATATACTCTCTTGTTGTCTGGGACATAGATTCTATTCTGAAAGCAGCTGAAGCAGGCCCATAAACAGGCACCTAAACAAATCAGGTGCCTTGTTGGGATCAGGGGGCTTTTTGTAGTTCATGATCAAACTATGAGAATTATTAGAGAATAAAAATCACGCACACAAACACACACATAGCTTGAATTGGATGGACCTGTGTTATTTTTTCAGCCTTTTCAACTATGTAACTATGTAAAAATATGCAAAGATAAAAATAACCCCAGCACTAACAGCGCTTCCAGAATATCCAAACCTATTCAGTGCAATTAATGACATTCAATGAACTATAAAATTAAACACAAACATAGGTCACTAAGTGAAAAAAAGTCCATAGAATAGTCTTTAGATAGTGTGTAGTATTCTGTATCCCATCAAAACCATCGGAGGAATTGTTCAGTTCCTGAATACCGTTGCCGCGATGAGACCCGGGATGACACACACCGTGATTGACAAGAGAGCTGCGTGGTCACTCTCTAACGCGTTTCGTCATCACTTCTTTGTCGAAGGGCATCCTCCGACGAAGATTTGTGTTTAATTTTATAGTTTTATTCAATGTCATTAATTGCACTGAATATGTTTGGATATTCTGGAAGCACTGTTAATGCTGGGATTATTTTTATCTTTGCATATTTTTATCATTTTCTTCTTATATAATAGCAGCTATAGTGCATACATTTCTCTGTCTTTTTGAGCGCTGGGATCAGTAGCACATAGTGTGACTGATATTTTTTTGATTATGTAACCAAGGTTCACCATTATCACTTTGTCCCGCTGTTCAACTAGAGTCACTTGATACTAGGCCAGCTAAATCATGTCATCTAGGCATTGGTGTTACCTAAACCTCTTCTCTCTCCACAGTGTGACCACTGCTATTAAGGTAGTAACCTGAAAATGCTGATTGACTACTTTGAATCTCAAGAGATTTACATGAAGTATCCATGGGTACATACAGATTTTGGGGAGTATACCCCCTATTATCTCTGATCCTCTGGTACCGGAATAACTGCATTCTGAGAGAGTAGGGTCCAGACATACTTTTTCATTGCCTGCTTCTTACCTGAAGAACTGGTAAGCTTTTTTGATACATAGGTGATTCTGTGTAACTTCTTGAACTTCAAGCATGCCCCCTTGAAATAGTTTTATGACTCAGGGGTCATAAATGTCATCAATGGCAGGTCTAGGAGGGCTTATAACTTTTGTCTAGGAAGTGGAAAATCCCTTCAATTGTAGAAAATGTGTCACAGGATGATTGCACGGTGATGTGTTCTTAAAACAAAATTATGACATAGATTTTGAACTGGGTACTTTGTACCTACCTCTAAAATGTTAGGTTTAAAGAAAAAGAAAGAAACAAGACTTTTCAGGTAAGAAAAAATTAAGTGATATGTTTGGTCTATTCTTTATTTGTCTGCCGCCAGATTGAGTTCATGAGCAGATGTAGACTAGCTGCCAGTAGGCAGAAGTGTATAACCACAACATGTGTTTTCTGTTCTTTATGACATGTCAAGCAAATAGAGAAAAAGCAACTTATAAAGAAATTGCCCGAGGTCACTGCATATTAACATACGTTTGTAATAGAGCAAATGAAGTCAATTATCCGGAATTTTATTTACTATAAAATGTTCTAAAAGGCATATAAATATACACATCTCTTAATTTCGACCATTAGTGCACTACCCTTGGAATGGTTATAAAAAGACTAATGGAGTTTGTGAGGGCATTTCTGAACTTGGTATTGGGATTCACATTCCATATTAAAACTAGAGGACAAAAAAACAAAATGCTTTTCGTGACAAAGCCACCTTTCGGTTTAGCATAACAATTGAAAAAACCTTAAAGGTGAGGTACCGATATCCCTCCAGTAGATTCCAACATGAATATTGGATTGCTATAGGATTTTTTTTAGTTACTAATAAAGCAAAACTAGTTGTATAAAATGTGTACATTTATTTGTCTATTCATGTTCATATTATTCATATGTTCTACACTTGCACATTTAACTGTGGTTATATATTCCCATTGACCCTTTTGCATATTATAACTGTAGTTGAAATGTATAAAAACATCTAGAAATATCTTCCATATGAGACAAGAGGGAAATAGGGGATTGATCTCAATGAATTTCATGAGCCAAGGCAGTCTTTCAGGGGTCAGACTCAGAGACCAGGGGTGAGCACATCCTCTCGGGTCTATGAAATGCGGATTAGAGCATGCCGACTAGTAAAACAGAGCGGCGGTGGTTCACACTTAACCACTTGCCGATCACCTTATAGCAGATATACTGCTACAGGGTGGCCACTGTGCACAGAATTATGTATACAGTGCCTTGAAAAAATAATCATACTTTTTTAGCACTAATTTTCCACATTTTGTCATGTTACAACCAAAAATGTAAATGTATTTTATTGGGATTTTATGTGATAGACCAACACAAAGTGGCACATAATTGTGAAGTGGAAGTAAAATGATAAATGGTTTTCCAAATCTTTAACAAATGAATATCTGAAAAGTGTGGTGTGCATTTGTATTCAGCCTCCCCAGTCAATACTTTGTAGAACCACCTTTCGCTGTAATTACAGCTGCAAGTCTTTTTGGGGATGTCTCTACCAGCTTTGCACATCTAGAGAGGGACATTTTTGCCCATTCTTGTTTGCAAAAAGCTCTGTCAGATTGGATGGGGAGCGTCTGTGAACAGCAATTTTCAAGTCTTGCCACAGATTCTCAATTGGATTTAGTTCTGGACTTTGACTGGGCCATTCTAATACATGAATATACTTTGATCTAAACTATTCCATTGTAGCTCTGGCTGTATGTTTAGGGTCGTTGACCTGCTGGAAGGTGAACCCTTGTCCCAGTCTCAAGTCTTTTACAGACTCTAACAGGTTTTCTTCTAGGATTGCCCTGTTTTTGGCTCCATCCATCTTCCCAACAACTCTGACCAGCTTCCCTGTCCCTGCTGAAGAAAAGCACCCCCACAACATGATGCTGCCATCACCATGTTTCACAGTGGGGATGGGGTGTTCAGGGTGATGTGCAGTGTTAGTTTTCCGCCACACATAGAGTTTTGCTTTTAGGCCAAAAAGTTAAATTTTGGTCTCATCTGACTAGATCACCTTCTTTCATATGAGCCACTTTGTGTTGGTCTATCACATAAAATCCCAATAAAATACTTTTTTGTTTTTGCTTGTAACATGACAAAATGTGGAAAATGTTAAGGGGTATGAATACTTTTTCAAGATACTGTATATCCATGATCCTGCACTTCCGGGTAGCGGGCGTGAATGTGCGCCGCCGCCGGCTCACTCCCTGATGAGCCGGTACCGTGGACACGATGTCCACCGGCACCCGTTGATCATTCAGTACAGAGGCAGAACTGCAGTCTGCCTATGTAAACAAGGCAGAGTGTCGTTCTGTCAGTAGAAAAGGCATGGGTCCTGTGTACCTGCAAAGCAGAGACATGGATCTGTGCCTTCCCCTAGAAAAGCACCTCCCCCACTACACTAAAACACTGGCTAGGCGCACAGTTAATCCTTTGATCACCCCTGATAATAACCCCTTCGCAGCCAGTATTACTAGTACAGTGACAGTGCATATTTTTTATCACTGATCCTTGTATTAGTGTCACTGGTCCCCAAAAAGTGTCAAAAGTGTCAGTTAGTGTCTGATTTGTCCACCGCAATATCGCAGTTTTGCCATAGGTCGCTGATGGCCGCCATTACTAGTAAAAATAATTAAATAAAAATTCCAGAAATATATCCTATAGTTTGTAGTTGCTATAACTTTTGTGCAAACCAATCAATATACGCTTATTGGGATTTTTTTTACCAAAAATATGCAGCAGAATACATATTGGCCTAAATTGATGAAATCTTTTTTTTCTATTTTTTTATTGGATATGATTTATAGCAGGAAATCAAAAATATCCTTTTTTTTCCCAAAATTGTCAGTCTTTTTTTGTTTATAGCGCAAAAAATAAAAAACGCAGAGGTGATCACATACCACCAGAAGAAAGCTCTATTTGTGGGAAAAAAAGGACATACATTTTTTTTGGGTTCAGCATTGCATGACTGCACAATTGTCAGTTAAAATAACGCAGTGCCGTATCGCAAAAAATGACCTGGTCATGAAGGGGGATAAATCTTCCAGAGCTGAAGTGGTTAAACAACCGATACATATTTCCTGGGTGCCGGGGTGGGCACCAACAACTGTGAGTGTGTTCCTTAACATTTTTTTAAGGATTTTAATAAATGATGATATACGCTACGAAATCCCTTTTTTGTGTGATGCTTTCTTGCATGAGAGTGGTCTCTTAGTTTTGTGTAAGAAAGGCTGTAAGCAGAGGAGAGCGGCCACGCACAGCTGAGCTGTGGAAAAGCATTTGTAGACCCTCTTTGGCATATGCTAAAGGGGGGTCATCTCCATCTGGTGAGTTGGGGTCCACTGGGGTCGGGGCACAAACCTGCACAGAGTGGAGTGTTGGCGGTGAATAGCTCCTTATATCATATAGAAGGGAAAACATCACTTTACAGTATAAGGGCCAGTTCACACCACATGCAGTCCAGTGTGTTATTTTCTACATCATAAGGTTATGGCATAGTTCACACCAGTGCAGTCAGTTCCAGTGTGATTAGTTGCAGGGTGTTCCAGTTCCAGAAAAAAAAGTAGAACATGCTGCATTTTTCCTGCACTGAACTGTACTGGAACATGGTAAAACGTATCAAAAATGCACAGGAATGCACTGGAACACATCAAAAACACTTAAAAAAGCAACGGAACCCAGTACAGTGAAAAAAACAGGAGAAAAGAATCTGGAAAAAATCCAGAAACACATCAAAAACACACCAAAAACACACTGGATCGTATAAAAAACACACGGGAACGCAAAAACGTACATGCAGAAACGCATCCGGAATGGATCTGGAGTGCGTTTTTGTAGTGTGAACCAGCCCGAAGGTTCCCTAATATAGGACAGGTGTGCCTTTTTATTAAAAAATAAATAAAAAATCAGTATATGTTCCCCCACTCCCCTTAGCTGATTTACCTAAAGAGCTCAAATGCAGTGTGGTCTCTTTCTACGTAAGCTGGCATTCTGCCATGCTGGCCAATGTTTACTTTCAATTTTCCTTCTGACACCAGTGCGCAGGGGCGACTACAAGTTCCATAGAGATGAATGGGAGTCCTGAGCTGGTCTGAAAAGTATGCAGTAAGTGAAGTCAGAATGAACACTGGACTCCTGAGCTACTTCACAACACATCGCATTGAATTTATTGTGGCTATACAGTATGTGCCTAGTAAACAGCCTGTAGGTCAAATCTACTGAAATTACAGTATTTTATATATTAAAGTTCATCTCCAGGCTCCCTGCTGATTTTCTAAAGGATACCCTTCATTTTACCTTCTTCGGATATCTTCTAGCTGATCACCTGATGCACTTGGCCCTCTTGCCCTTTGGCTCTTCTTTGACATTGGGGGATCATTGATTAGAGAGTCACATTGACTTGACAACATAAGCACCACTCTTGCATCAAACCACAGTACAGGACGATGTGGTGATACCTGCTCAGGGCATGGGACCATTACACACTGCACTTTAAAGTCTCGTACACACGGTATGATTGTTGGCCAACCGAGTGTCTGATTTTTGTCAAAAAAGGCTTGTGCCTGGATTTTTTCTTGCATACTAACGGTACACAATTGTTGTGCCACAAACAAGAACGTAGTGACGTACTATGAGGAATTTCAGCTCTTGAGCGCCACCCTTTGGGCCCCTTCTGCTAATTTCGTGTTTGGTTAGCATCGATTCCGAGCATGTGTGTTTGTACTTTCGACTTTTGTGTGTGACGGATTTGTGTACTGACCATACGAAAATCTGACGTCAAACCGTTGTCTGCAAAAATTTACTAGCCTGTCATCCAACATTTGTTGGCCGAAAAGTTGGACAACAATTGTCAAAAGGAGCGTACTAATGGTAAGATTTTAGGACAACAGTCTGTCAACAGACAATCCCCTGCCAACAATCGTACCGTGGGTATAAGGCTTAATGCCGTGTACACACGACCGGACTTTTCTTTGGACTCAACTTCGAAGGAATTTTCGACGGAGTTCCGATGAAACGTACTTGCCTACACACGATCACACCAAAGTCCGACTGATTCGAACGTGATGATGTACGACCGGACTAGAATGAGTAAGTTCATAGCAAGTAGCCAATAGCTGCCCTTGCATCGTTTTTGGTCCTTTTTTTGGTATGTAGAATAGAGACGAAAGGATTTTTCAATAGGATTCCAGTCCATCGGAAATATTTTAAACATGTTCTATTTCTAAAGTCCGTCAGATTTTTTGACAGAAAAGGTCCGATGAAGCCCACACACGATCGGAATGTCCGACAGATTTGTTCTGTCGGGCCTTTGATGCCGAAAAGTCCGGTCGTGTGTACACGGCATTATCTGTCTTCAGTCTTCTGGGCGTTATTCAACCTGGAGAACTGAGGGCATCTTGTGGTGGAAAACAGGTATTGAGGTAGACAGCTCTAAATCTGAAAGTGAATACCTGCTGACTGTCAGGACCCAAATCTGAACCTGCAACCTCTGCTTTGTCTGGCAGTATCTCTTCTTGCTGAGCCACCCGAGATGCTGGACAGCACCCTGCCTGATTGCTTATACAACCTTGCCTTGTGTCTTGTTTCTCTTGAACCTTGAACCCTTGCTCCTTCCTGAACTTCCTCTTTAAGCTATGCCTTTGAACTTCCTGTTTGCCAGATTATTGTGCTCTCTCCAGCCAATATCTTGCGCTAGTCACTTATGCTGATGTCTGTATCTTTGCTACTACTCCTTACCGACTTTTGACTTGTTCCTCGACTACGCTTCTGCTTGATCCCAACCTACAACCACTTGTTATGGACCTTTAAGTTGTTTAATGACAACGCTTATGCTTTTTCCCTACCTGATATATCTGCTACAGGACCCTGGCTTGATCATTTCCTGGTGGGGCGATCCTGAGGACCGTGACCTGGTACTTACATGCAGCAAAACCCATCTCCACCATCAGGAGCTCCGGTGAAGACCAGTTAGTGCTTAGAGCCCATACCTCGGGTGAGCCTATGTCATCTGCCAGGATGACCTGCTTGTATACCTTTCCTGCTGGTCGATGGGAGCCTCTCTACTGCTATAGCTACTGATCTCCGAGCCTAGCTAAGACACTGCCACAGTTTGTGTATTTTTACCTCCAGTAGGACGTATGAAATAAATTAAATAATCATAACACGATTAATATCCAAATATACCTTTAAAAAAAAAAACAATTGCAAAAAAAGGTCAATGTTTTAACTTGGTGCTTAGAGATGAATCATTGTTCTAGTCATTATTTTCATTAGAGGTATATTAAAACAGAACAAAGCATTAAAGATTTTAGTGCCTCATATGTTCCGTGAATATATAATACTTTGCTTTGACCTTGTAAAATCCATTATTTTAACTGGCAGAGCATTCTTACAGGTTTGCAAGGCTATAAACAGGGCCGAGGTGGTGTGGCCAGCCAAGCCAAATAAAAAGCACATCAAAGGTCACAGTGTCAAGGTACATATTGTGACATAGACGGCTAAAGCTCAATGGGAAATATTAAACCTGAAGGGGAACCCCATTTATCTGACATGGAAGGTAATAGAAGACGAAAGTAATAAAACATTAATCTCCTCTCACAAGCAAGACCAGAGGAAGGAAAGGACGAAGCAGAAATGTATCCCACATGAAATCCTGAATCTGTAACATGTCATAGGGCCAAGGTGAGGTTTCCGAAGTAGAGGGGGGGGACATTGGTCTGATGACATATAAATGTAATACGTCACAATGTAGGCAGCCAAAGGCAACAATAAACTTGTGGCATTTGGTGTATCGGTACCTTTGTGTATGTACAGGTGCCAGCTAAAAATGCCTTGATGAAAAGCTAAATAAAATCTTCAATGGAAGGAAAAAGAAGATAATAGTTTTGTAGTTTATAATTCAGTTTAAAGCAGATGTAAACTTTTTTGGTAATAAAATATTTTCTTTTTTTTTTATTATTATTCTGGGCTGATCTCTTATATCCTCTTTGCAGCCACTTCATATCTACGTATATACACTGCAGCAACAGCTACTTGACTTATCTTGGGGAAGATTTCCTGATCATGACAACAGTGGAGGGGGTTGGGCAAACCTCCGCCCTTCAGCTGTTGCGAAACTGCAAGTACCATTATAGATAGGCGGATCCCTTGAGAACGTGCACGCGCAAGAAACGCGTCGGGAGGGGCCTACCTGCTGATGTCATGGCCACCGTGTCCTTGGAGTAGGAACGGTGGCTATTCTTGTAAGTCTTTTCTGGCCAGTTTATATGGTTTTATATGCTGCAGCAATTGTAATTGATTTTTATTCATTATATCAATAAAACACTACACTATGTGAGCAATGTTTGGGCTACCGCTGGCAAGCTTTTTTTGTACAGTGCATGATCCCTTTGAATATTACTAAAGTAGCCAAAAGTCAGATTTTATAGGCATGGAAACAATGGAGAGGTGACAAAAAATATTCTTCATAACATTTATTGAAAAAAGTACATTGTATAAACACAGTGTTCAAAAAGAGATAAAAAACATGAAAAATAATATAGTTAGTACAGTGAGCCCTTGTGCTTCTACGCATTTCGCCGTGAGGCTTCTTCAGGAAACGATCAAGGTTCAGAGAAGTGAGAAAAGAGAGCAAGTCTCACTGTCTTCTATTTGGTTAGGCCTTATGTACAAAATCCCCGTGGTAGGAAATGCTCCAAAAATATGGAATGTCTAATGCAAATATTTTATATCCTTTAAGACATAACTATAGCAGGGGCAAGTGTGTGTCTTGTATCCAAAAAGGAGAGACCGTCAGGACAATGATACTGAAATATCCAGCATCACAAGAAAGGAGTAAGCCTTAGTAAGGTTGATCACTGCTAGCGGCATGTAACACAGCCCTTGCTAGCATGAAATACGTGGAGATAGCGACACATGGATATGCCCCTGAGAGACGGCCGTCTCTCAGGGGCATATCCATGTGTCACTATCTCCGCTTATTGCATCAATGTGCCATTTTGCTTCACAGCAATTTATCAATGCCCATTGATGTTTGCTATCTAATGAGTGTCTAGTTATGTATTGGTGGAGGTGCACATTCATGGCAGCTCAACTTTTTACATACTGGGTAAAGTGCGTTTTACTTGATGCTATTGATATTATTTAATTTTTGGCGAGTGTTTTGGACACAGTACACCTATCATTGGAATTACTTTGGACACACAAGATAATTTCCTCAATCACATCAGGAATTTATTTATTTAAGGACTATATTTGTTTATCACTTATTATGATTTTTTGTTTGTTCGTCACAGCTGAGTGCTGCACACCATTTTTTGTTTTATTGATTATTGAAGGTTGTTGTATATTCACTTTCGTGTGCTAGCTGCTTATCTATTATACAGCGCTCATTTTTCTTGCTTTTTACCATCATGCCTCTGCCCCTGGGAATAACTGTTAGTCTTCCCATCATGCCTTTGCCTCATGCTTGTAACTGTCAGTCTTGTAATGCCTCATGGACCATGTAGTTGCACAACAGCTGGAAGGCCGCAGTTGCCCATAGTGGAACATGGCCATGTGTTGTAAAGGCCACCTCTAGTCTTCTTTGTAAGCTAATGAGACAGGGTAACAACTCAGGGCAGCAACTTAGAGACAGAAACAAAGAGTTGTCACTTTATTATGGGAAGTGTCCTAGAGCAGACCTGCATTTAAAAGTGAAGGTACCGCTCATCCTTCTCCTCACCCCAACCCCTAACACAATGAAGCTATAGTATATACCCGCTCTGCCTTTCTAATTTCTTGCCTAGGTGGGAACGACATCTTCTGGGGTCCCCCCTGCACACAGCCTACTGAGACATGTTGCACATCCTAGGAGGCTGCAGGACCTATCTCACTGCTTTGTGTGATCTCGATTTATCAGAAATCTGTGATTCAGGAAGTTTTAGCCCATAGCTCCCAACTGTCCCTGATTTTGAGGGACTGTCCCTGATTTAGAGCAATGTCCCTCTGTTCCTCCTCATTTGTCCCTCTTTTTGGTCTATATAGATGTTTTTAAAATGCACTTTTTATCTATCAAAAAGTGTTTCCCAGTGCTAAACTTTTCATCTGATTTCTAAATTGCTGCATTTGTAAATTCCAAAAGCCAATATAAAGGAATAGTAGTGGTAAAAAAGCACTTGTGGGTTTAACCAATCTTGTTTTTTTGGTACAATTCTCCTTTAAGGGGGTGTGGCAGGGTGTGTGTCCTATGCCTGCATGCTTTTGCTGATAGGTGTCCCTCATTCCCATCTCAAAAAGTTGGGAGGTTTGATAGCTGGCTCTCAAATCCAAGATGGCAGTGCCAAGAAAACACAACAGTGAAAATAATCGGCTGTGGAAAGACAGAGCTGACCTCCTTGGACTGGTAAGTATCTGATATTTAAAAGTCAGCAGCTACAATAATTGTAGCTGCTGACTTTTATCTTTTTTAAAGAATGGGTGACGTCCCTCTTTAACAAGGGTCTTAGTGGCAGGATCACCAAGTATTATTTTAAAACTGAACTCCAGGCAAGAAGCTAAATATACAGGTAAAATACTAAAAGATTTTCCTGACAAAGGATTTGTATTTCTGTCCATCCAGCCCTGAGATTTACACACCACACAGCTCTGTCTGGAATACCTGATTTTGTCTGTTGCGTTTATGGTATAACTAAATTCAAAGCTTTTTTCAAAGTTTTGGATAGTGGTGAGGGATTAGAACAGCTGTCGGATTTTTATTGTCTGTGCCCCCTTTCACCCTCTCCATTTATCCTGTTTACCATCATTGAAAGTGAAAGTAAACAAAAATCTCAGATTTTGGGTTGACACCAGAACAGTAATAGAGGGGGAAATTTCCAATGGGGACACTAGTTATGGTAACAACCAGGGATCCCCTCACTTTGAAGGAATGTCCTTTCATTTCCTGTGTTGACCATGGGACAGGAAGTGAAGGGAAATTTCCCCAATGGGACACAGCTGGCAACAAAAAAGGGTTATAGCCCTCCCTTAAGCCTCGTACACACGATCAGATTTTCAGGTGACCGTTCTTCCATTTTTTGTTGCATGCTAGTCTCATGTGAAAAGTGAAAAGGTTACTCACCATACGAAAATTATCGTACAACAGAATACAACGTAAGAAGTGACATAATGTGTTGAATAGTTTTGTATGTATTCTTTTGTTTCTGAGCATGCGCAGTCTTGCTCTAACATTTTCTTCGTACCAAAACTGTACTAATTAAATGAAAATCGGACATTGAGTCCGTCAAAAATGTTATAGTCTGCACATCCAACTTTTGTCCTAAGAAAAACCGGAATCGGTTGTCGAAAGCACCATACTAACGATCTGAAAATTGGCAGATCGTTCGTCGGGCGAAATTTTTCTTCCGATTTTCGTATCGTGTGTACGGGCCTTTGCTCTATCCCCAATGGAAATAAGATTTGCTTTCTAATTAAAGTGATTGTAAACCCTCACAAATACCCTTGAAATTAATAGCCTCAGGTGATTGATTCATAGAGATAATACAAATCCTCCTACATAAGTTTTCTGCAGCCATCTCTTCTCTGCATCCCTTCAAAAGTGCACAATTGTGATAAAATCTTTCTTCATTTGTCAGGAGCAGAGAGGAGGGGGTAGAGAGCTGCAGTTACAGTGTGTGAGAGCTGATTGGAGGAAAGGAACACATCCCCCTCCACACACTGCACAAGAAGGAAGGAAAGATACAGAGCTGTGTGCTGTCACAAATTTATCTCATGTGTCCGGAAAACTTCTTCGAAGTGACTCATGCTGATAACAAAGGAAAGAAGCACCAGAGAGAAATTACACTTATGCCCCGTACACACGGTCGGACTTTGTTCGGACATTCCGACAACAAAATCCTAGGATTTTTTCCGACGGATGTTGGCTCAAACTTGTCTTGCATACACACGGTCACACAAAGTTGTCGGAAAATCCGATCGTTCTAAACACGATGACGTAAAACACGTACGTCGGGACTATAAACGGGGCAGTGGCCAATAGCTTTCATCTCTTTATTTATTCCGAGCATGCGTGACACTTTGTCCGTCGGATTTGTGTACACACGATCGGAATTTCCGACAACGGATTTTGTTGTCGGAAAATTTTATAGCCTGCTCTCAAACTTTGTGTGTCGGAAAATCCGATGGAAAGTGTGTGATGGAGCCTACACACGGTCGGAATTTCCGACAACAAGGTCCTATCACACATTTTCCGTCGGAAAATCCGACCGTGTGTAAAATCCGACCGTGTGTACGGGGCATTAGAGCTTTGGAGAGAGATAAGTAAACACTACAGATATTTGTGCTTTGTTCAGATTTCATGACTGAGGTTTACAACCACTTTAACCACTTCAGCCCTTGAAGGTTTTACCCCCTTAAAGATCAAGCCATTTTTTACTTTTTGCTATGAAACATACCCAATAGAAAAAGGTAAAAAAAACAAATTTCTTCATCAATTTAGGCCAATATGTATTTTGCTACATATTTTTGGTAAAGAAATCCCAATAAGCGTATATTGATTGGTTTACACAAAAGTTATGGCGTCTACAAAATATGGGATATTTTTACTTGTTTTTTTTTAGTAGTAATGACGGCGATCAGCGATTTTTAGCGGGGCTGTGACATTGCGGCGGACAAATAGGACACCTGACACTTTTTTGGGGACCAGTGGCATTATTACAGTTATCAGTGCTAAAAATATGCACTGTTAGGGCTAGTTTACACTTGTCTTAAAACAAGGCTTTGGACACGCTTTGTTAAAGCTCTCTGAATGCCAGTCAAAGCTCCTGTCACTAAATAAAATGGTTAGCTTACAGTCCTGTTTACACCTTGCATTTGCTTTGCTTTGGCTTCGCTTCAAAAATTATACCCCATGACGCATTAGTGGTGCTTCAAATCGCCTTCAAAGCCTCCATAGAAGTCTATGGCAAAGCTCGCTTGAAGCACCTGCGGCTTTTGAGAGGCTTTAATTCAGCTTTAGCTTCGCTCTGTTTTAGAGAAATTACAGGTATTAGATATCCACACACATGCAGGGCATCTGTCAAGCTTCAACAAAGCTTCAAAAGAGCAACACGCAACCATCACCGCCGATTCACCGAAGCATCACCAAAGCTTCATCGAAGCACCACCGAAGCATCAAAAACACATCATAAAAGCATGTTGAAGCGGTAGGCGCTTTAACGTGTGTTGAAGCCAAAGCAAGTGTAAATGAGTCCTTACTGTACTAACGACACTGGCAGGAAAGGGGGTTAACACCAGGGGCGATTAAAGGGTTAAGTGTGTCCCTAGGGTATGCTTTCTAACTGTGTGGGGGATGGACTCACTGGATCAGCAGAGAGATCCGTGTACCTGCTTAGGAGGAACACAAGACCTCTATATTGATCTCTGACAGGACGACGATCTGCCTTTTTTACATTGGCAGACCGCCGTCCTGTCTCTCTGGAAAGCGATCGCGGTGGCCGGCAAACATCGAATCCACCAGACCCGCCTATTGGCTCCCCCTCTGGCCAATCAGCACGCGCCCCCGCTGGTTATTACACAAAATGACATACAAGTACGTTGTTTCGCGCAATAGAGCCGACCTGCCGCAGTATATGTACTGTGACCATCGGCAAGTGGTTAAGTTACATTATAACTTAAAATTCTATTTAAAGTCTGCTCTGGCCCCACTCTCAGCCTGTGAAGAGACAATGAAGGAGAAGTAGCACAATGATGAGCTAATCTCTCTGTTAAACTGCCCATAGATGGATTTTTTTTTCATTCAGCCAACAGGCTAATCAAAAATAAAAAGAACTGATTCCTCCATTCACACAAGCGAGTTTGATAAAGGAATCCTCTCTTCTGTGGCACTGTATTCTGACAGCAGTTACTCCTCTGCTGTCAGAATACACTAATCAGTGGCAGCAGCCACTGATCAACTAAAGTTGTCCAACATTCCTGTTTGATAGTAGTCCATCAATAACTTCTGTCGAGTGGAAATGGCCATACATGGATCAAAATTTGATTCATGTATGGCCAGCTTTACTCTCTTCTACTATTAGCTTTTTCCTTGTTTGCACAAGAGCACTACAGCATAAGTGATTGGCTCCTTGTGCTGCTTTTCTCTCTTCTAGTCTGAGCTCTGCTGGTTATAAGACTGCATAGGGCTGCTGCTAGGTTAAATTTGGGTACTTATACTGCTTACATTTATAAAAATACATTTATTAATGTAGTAATTACTGCACTCAATTGTGTCTATTTTATCTGTCTGGATTTCAGCTTTAATGAAAGCTGCAGTTTTTTTTAAATCATGATGTGAAAAAGTAAGTACACCTCCATGGAAAAATGTTCATCATTTAAATGGTGCTTACAGATAAAGGTGATACACTTAGGCTCCATTCACACTAGTGTGATTTCAGATGCAACTCGAGTCGCACAGAATCACATAACAATGGAAATTACATTGTTTTTAATGGTGCCTGTTCACATCAATGCAACTCAGCATGGTGACATTTTGGAAAAGGTTCCTCTACTACATGGTGTGATTCCAGCATGATTTTGGCCCCATAGAAGAAGTACACCACTTCAAAGTAGCATCAAAGTAGCATCCTAGTTGCACTACATAATGGCACTAAATGTTGGATCAAAATCAGATTGCAGCAGTGTGAACCTAGCCTTAAGCATATGATACATAACATTGACACAATGGGGGCTACTTACGAAAGGGAAATCCACTTTGCACTGCAAGTGCACTTGGAAGTGCAGTCGCTCTAAATCTAAGGGGTAGATCTGAAATGACTGGAAGCTCTGCTGATTTTATCATCCAATCATGTGCAAGTTAAAATGCTGTTTTTTATTTTCCTTGCATGGCCCCCTCAGATCTACAGCGACTGCACTTCCAAGTGCACTTTCAGTGCAAAGTGGATTTTCCTTTAGTAAATAACCCCCAATGCATTTATTTTCATAATATAAATAATAAAAATGCAGATTTCTCACATGAAAAAAATAAGTACAGTCCATACATTTACCACCAATTCAAATCAATAAAATTAGGTGTTTCAGATTACATGGCATTGATTATAACCTCCATAGGGAGTATGTAAGTGAAACCTGTCTTATTTAAAGCTCCAGGTGACCTATTGTTTTCACTCCATTTGCTCCGTTCAAATGTTCCAGTTAGAGGAAAAGAGACTGAAGGCAAACAACCTCTGCAGTGAAAATTCAAAATACTCTGTAAAACCCACGCCATATCTTATAAAATGTTTATTTGTAAGATAAAGATTTGATTTAATTAGTACAATTTCTTTAAATAGTAAAAAATATAGAACGTTGGTTTAACAATGTATAACCTTTAAAGAAATTACCTAAACTGGACCCAAAAACTTATATACGGTAGTTTCCCTAAATATGTTAACATTAAAATAATAAAGTTACTTTTAATGGAATCAAGTTTTCTAGTGCAAACATCAGAGAAGTGCACAATGACTTAAAATGCGAGTCAGCATCTAATGAATTGAACTATGCTCACATGTAGCTTCTACACGCCTCCATTCCTTTATTCCAGAAGGCTTACCAATCAGTCGTAGAAACAGCTAAGGGTCATTTGGGTCCCCGAGAATTTTTTTTTTCACGTAACTTTCCTAAACTCTGCCCCTGTCATACATTTTCAGGTTAACAAATGATCTAAATGAAAAAAAAAAGCGATCAAGAACCAAAGTTGCTCAAGCCTCAAATGAAGAAATGGCTTTGGCCATTTGGGTAGGAAATTTGATCATCCAAACGTCATATACATTTTATAAAACAATACTGGCTCCCATGACATGCTTATCCACGTGAAGTGAAGTAATTAGACCTCAGATGACAAATCTTGACACTACAAAGGAAGCGCCATAATCTGGAATCAGAGTGAAGTTAAAATATGTCATTGAGTAGAATGATTAGCCGATGACGGAAAGTCACACCAAGTATAGTTTTCACAGTTGACAGATCAAACTTCAACTTGCCCTTTTATTTAAGGAAAAAGTCATCATCTACTTAGTGAACCACCACTTACACCTCTTAAAATAACAGTGTTTTTCCCACATGCTTCTACTTACAATATCTTTATGGAATATGAAAAAGGAATAAAGTATTACATAAATATAAAAAGTAACGTGCACTGACTACAATAAGCAGATTACAGAAATAGCTTCCCACTGTCCCTCATTTGGAGAGACTGTCCCTCTTTCTTCCTCAGATGGCCCTCTTTTTGTTCTCATAAATGAACTTTTATAAAATGAACTATTTAACTACCAAAACCATTATACCAAACTAAACCTCTCTTATAACCTCTAAATGATTGCATTTATTATTTGGGATACCAATAAAAAAGAAAACTAGTGGTGAAAAAAAGCACTTGGGGGTTTAATTACAATTTTTTTGATTATTATTTCTTCAAAGCATGTGTGGACTGGTGGTAGGGGGGTGTTCTCTACTTACTTTGGGCTAACAGGGATCCCCTTTCTCATCTCAGAAAGTTAGGTAGAGTATGTTATACAGTAGGTGCATTCTAGTGCATCTCGGGAATTCCATTACTAAGATTTCACTGCTATGGTTTTACATCTGGTGCAAATATAAAGGAACTTTTGTACTCCCTGCTGTTTTTTTCAGGGAGTGCTGCATCAAAAGTAGGACAGCTCATTTTAGCAACAACATATCTCGATAGTCGAAGAAATCTACTAAAGTGAAATACAATGTGAACATCTAAAGACATTTGTCTTACCTGCCAAATGGTCTGTAATTTTAGCTGGTCATTCTTGCGATACATGAGGCGCAACACACTCAATTATAAAATCAATAAGGTAAAGATTTATTGGTAAATACTATTTCCAACACTTCAACAGTGACATAATGCCATATAGTCAAGCAGATTGGTCAATATATATATATTAATTGCGTAGCCAGGTACAGTGTCTCAAAGATCAATCCATAATAGGTGTGAACTTGCATCTATGTAAGCCGACATGTTTCATGACATAGTGTCACCTCCTCAGGGGATGATTTACAATTGTTAATCTGCAAGACATTATATTCTTATGACCTAATGGTAGTCGCATGGAACTGTCTGATTCGGGAACTGTGGGTGTGGGATTCGAAGGTCCCAGCAGTGGAAACAGGACAAGATAGAATGGCGGGCATGGAGAGTAATCCAATAAGTCCTCCACCATGATGACATGGTAAGACTTGCTGACAAGGAGTGAGGAGTAATGTGACGGACCACCGTGAAGAGCATGCAGACCCTGCACACGCTTCATGGTGGTCAGTCAAATTACTCCTCACTCATTGTCAGCATGTCTTACCATGCGGTGGCTGCGACACTGTGCCACCATGCAGACTGCATATATAAATATATATATATATATGTAATATATATATATATATATATATATTATGTTATTAAGCATAATTTATTCCAGAAACATGCTTGTAATCCAAATCCACATGCTTGTAATCCAAAGCACTTGTAAAGAGTATTTCCCCATAAGAAATACTGGAAAGTCAGATGATTCGTTCCACAGCCATTTATTCATAAGTCCTTCAGTTTATAGTCCATATAAAATGATTATAGCAATGTGATAGGTTGTGTAATCATAAAATATCCATCCACAAATGGAATCCTGGAATCCTCCACAAGGGGATTAGAAGCAAAATCCAGCAGGAGCTACAGAGTATAAAAGAGAAGAGAGAAGCCTCCAAGTGTAGCAATATGGTTACATGATTAAAAGAGGCACATCTAAATTTGCAGGCTTCTGGAGTAAAGCTGTCCACATAGACCATCCCCTGCACCGCTGGCTCTCACCGCTGTCAGACTGCAATCGTGACCCGGAAGACTACTGTGCAGTAGAGCAATCTGAAAGTAAGGCTTGAACCACTCGTGGAGTGCAGCGTGGAAGGAATGACGTTGATGGTGGTGCGGAGGATGGTCTATGTGGACAACTTTACCCCGGATGCCTGCATACTTAGATGTGTCTCTTTTAATCATCAACCATGCGAGTTGCTAAATGTTGTACCTTCATTAAATGTAGCCATATTGCTACACTTAAAAGTGCCTCTCTTCTCTTTTATACCCAGTTGTGACATGATGCTACTTGTATATCAAGTCAAAATTTATTTAAACATTTTGCTTGTCTTGCAAAACGCTCTCAAACCAAGTTACTTTAAAAACCAAGGTTTTACTGTATATATACTGTATATACAGTATCTCACAAAAGTGAGTACATCCCTCACATTTTAGTAAATATTTTATTACATTTTGCCACAATGTAAAGTAGTGAGTGTACAGCTTGTATAATTTGATGTCCCCTCAAAATAAGGCCCCTTTCACATGGGTGGACCATTCAGGTCCGCCTGTCAGTTTTTTAGGAGGACCTGAAAGGATGCTCCATACAGGTCTATGGAGCGAAGGATGTCAGCGGTGACGTGTCCGCTGACATCTGACCCGCTCCGATCCGCTAAAGTGTGAAGGATGGAAACTCTATTTTTTCATCCGACTGGCGGATCGGATGAAAATGGACTCTACGGTCTGTCTTCATCCGATCCCCCATAGAGGAGAGCAGCGCTCTGACAGGTTGGTCCCTGTCACCTGCCTGCTCAGCAGGGATCGACGGAGTGATCCCCCGCTGAGCAAAGTGGAGCCCATACACGGACACGTCCGTGTGAAAGGGCCCTAACTCAACACACAGCCATAAATGTCTAAACCGCTGGTAACAAAAGTGAGTACACCCCTAAGGAAAAATTTCCAAATTGGGCCCAAAGTATCAATATTTTGTGTGGCCACCATTATTTTCCAGCACTGCCTTAATCTCTTGGGCATGGAGTTCACCAGAGCTTCACAGGTTGCCACTGGAGTCCTCTTCCACACCTCCATGATGACATCACGGAGCTGGTGGATGTTAGAGCCCATGCGCTCCTCCACCTTCCATTTGGGGATGCCCCACTTAATAGGGTTTAGGTCTGGAGACATGCTTGGCCAGTCCATCACCTTTACCCTTAGCTTCTTTAGCAAGGCAGTGGTCATCTTGGAGGTATGTTTTGGTTTGTTATCATGTTGGAATTCTGCCCTGCGGCCCAGTCTTCAAAGGTAGGGGGTCGTAACTCTGCTTCAGTATGTCACAGTACATGTTGGCATTCATGGTTCCCTCAGTGATTCATGGTTCTCTCAGTGAACTGTAGTTCCCCAGTGCCGGCAGCACTCATGCAGCCCCAGACCATGACACTCCCACCACCATGCTTGACTGTAGGCAAGAAACACTTGTCTTTGTACTCTTCACCTGGTTGCAGCCCCACACGCTTGACACCATATGAACCAAATAAGTTTATCTTGGTCTCATCAGACCGCATGACATGGTTCCAGTAATCCATGTCCTTAGTCTGCTCGTCTGCAGCAAACTATTTGCGGGCTTTCTTGTGCATCATCTTTAGAAGAGGCTTCCTTCTGGGACAACAATTTGATGCAGTGTGCGGCGTATGGTCTGAGCACTGACAGGCTGACCCCCACCCCTTCAATCTCTGCAGCAATGCTGGCAGCACTTATATGTCTATTTCCCAAAGACAACCTCTGGATATGATGCTGAGCACATACACTCAACTTCTTTGGTCGACCATGGCGAGGCCTGTTCTGAGTGGATCCTGTCCTGTTAAACTGCTGTATGGTCTTGGCCACCATGCTGCAGCTCAGTTTCAGGGTCTTGGCAATCTTCTTATAGCCTAGGTCATCTTTATGCAGAGCAAAAAAAATTTTTTCAGATCCTCAGAGAGTTCTTTGCCATGAGGTGCCATGTTGAACTTCCAGTGTCCAGTATAAGAGAGTGAGAGCGATAACACCAAATGTAACACACCTGCTCCCCATTCACACCCGAGACTTTGTAACACGAGTCACATGACACCAGGGAGGGAAAAGGGCTAATTGGGCCCAATGTGGACATTTTCACTTAGGGGTGTACTCACTGTTTTTTGCCAGCGGTTTAGACATTAATGGCTGTGTGTTGAGTTTTTTTGAGGGGACAGCAAATTTACACTGTTATACAAGCTGTACACTCACTACTTTACATTGTAGTAAAGTGCCATTTCTTCAGTGTTGTCACATGAAAATATATAATAAAATATTGATAAAAATGTGAGGGGTGTACTCACTTTTGTGAGATACTGTATATACACAATATATATATATATATATATATATATATATATATATATATATAATTTGTGTATTTGTACATATTTCTAAAGAATTTGTGCTTTGGAATTTTTTTTAGTTAGGTCAAAAAGTTGAACACAATAAGCTTAACCTTTGCTCTGCTGGTGTTACAGAATTATCACATGTTACATACAATGAATGCATGTGGGGCAGCTGAAACCAATGCTGTATTTACTTAACTATAGGAGTACCATAATATTCCAATAAAAACTTTAGTGAGATTTAGATGTAGAATTGAAAATCTGAGTATTACTGACTATTGGAATGACAGTTACTATACGGGATCAGATCTGATATCGGCAGATGTCAGCGGACATGTCACTGCTGACATCTGCGGCTCCATAGGGCTGAATGGAGTGTCTGATCAGGTCTGAAAAACTGACAAGCGGACCTGATCAGAAAGCTTGTGTGAAAGGGCCCTTACTACAGCTTGTTTAATTAAGCTTTGACGAAAAAACTGGAAGCTGATTGGTTACTTACTTACTTAAAAGTAATTTACTCTGTTCCGTTCATCTGTGGGTCAAAGCGGTGAGCTTCAATCTGCATATGATGTCCGTTGAAACTTAAAAAAAAATGTTGTTTTTTTTAAAAACATAAAATCTGTTCCTGTTTAACTACTTAAGGAATGAAAGGTTTTACCCCCTGCATGACCAGGCCATTTTTTGCAATATGGCACTGCGTTACTTTAACCGACAATTGCAAGGGAGTGTGACGCGGTACCCAAATAAAATTGATGTCCTTTTTTTTCCCACAAATAAAGCTTTCTATTGGTGGTATTTGATCACCTCTGTGGTTTTTATTTTTTGCGCAATAAACAAAAAAAGAGTGACAATTTTGAAAAATTCTGCTACATATTTTTGGTAAAAAAAATCTCATTAAGCATTTATTGATTGGTTTGCGCAAAAGTTATAGCATCTACAAATAGGTGATAGATTTATGGCATTTTTATTATTATTTTTATTTTACTAGTAATGGCGATGATCAGAGATTTTTAGCGGCACTGCGACATTGCGGCGGACAGATCGGACACTTTTGACACTTTTTGGGGGCCAGTGACATTTTTACAGTGATCAGAGCAAAAAATATCCACTGATCAATGTATAAATGTCACTGGTAGGGAAGGGGTTAACCCCAGGGGGCGATCAAGGGGTTAAGTGTGTCCTAGGGGGGTGTTTCTAACCGTGGGGGTAGTGTGCCGACTGGGAGTACAGAGAGATCGCTGTTCCTGATCACTAGAAACAGACAATCTCACTGTACTCTCCTGTCAGAATAGAGATCTGCTTTGTTTACTTTGGCAGATCCACGTTCTGCCTCTCTGAGGAGCAATCACGGATGGCCACCAGACCCGTGCATCGGCACCCCTGCTGTGCAGCGGGCGAAAGGGTACTCCTAAAGCACCCATGGATAAGGAGGTGCTACAGACATATTGGCCTGCCAAAAACACATCAAGACAATAGGCATGGCAAAAACACATCAAGACAATAGGTATGGCAAAAACACATCAAGACAATAGGTATGGCAAAAACACATCAAGTCAATAGGTATGGCAAAAACACATCAAGTCAATAGGTATGGCAAAAACACATCAAGCTGCCAAAAATCTGCTTGCTGCAGGCAGGAATGCAGGATGCGTGAATTATACCTGAAGTGGGATGGTCACTGGTTGCTAAAGGTATCATGGGTAAAGGGGGACTCTTAGGACTTATTTATGTATTACAGGTATGTACAAAACGCCAAAGTTTATGTAGCCCTGCCCTCAAGGAGCTTACAATCTAAGGTCCCTAAACTCACATTCATACACTAGGGCTAGTTTAGGCAGGAGCCAATGAACCTACCAACATGTCTTTGGAGTGTGGGAGGAAACCCATGCAGACCAGAAAGAGAACATACAAACTCCTGGCAGGTTGTGCCATGGTTGGGATTTGAACCAACAACCCTGATGCTGCTAGGTGGAAGTACTAACCACTTAGCTGCCTGAAAAGCATAATGGAAGGGTTTTGTTAAGGGTAGTTTTTACCCAAGTCATCATAGACAGCATAGAACAGTGGTTCTTCCCACCCGAAATAGCAAACACATCATTCACAGTTAAAAAACGCCAGAACAGACTCACCACCCCCAGTTTACTGCGTTTTCTCAGACCTAGCAGGGAACAGCAAAAATGTTTGCTCTGATATTTCATTTTTTATTTTTCTAGGACTTTGTGCTAGCTGCAGGGGCTTCACTGTCTATTCAACCACAATACCATGGGCCTTGTAGATTTGATAGCAGGGATGAGTGGGTTAGGTCCACTTACTTCTGGGAGGTCCCCTCCCTTCTTTCTCTCAAACTATACTAACCAGGAAGGGGGGGGGATATATTTCTTGGGGTTCTATCCTGGTTATCCGGGATGATGTTTGATTTGGAGTCATTTTTTATAGCAGCTGAGCTTAGTGAATGGGATGGCCATTTACAGACTGGTTGCTAGAGGTATCATATTATGGGTGAATGGGAACTCACAGGACTTGAAAAGCATGGTTAGGTTTTATCAAAGATAGGTTTTTCCCAAAGCAGAATAGAAGAGTGTCTGCTGCCCTCTCCCAGCAGTGCCTCAGCAGCCTTCTAATTTCTCATGTAAATACAGAGCAGGTTGCCTGTTTTTGATTCTTTCGGTTCTTGCTAATTACTAGAAAGGCAAGTCTGTTCTGGCTTTTTATAATTGCGGATGATGGGTTTTATTTTTTGGGTGGGTGGAGCCACTTTCCAATGCTGTTCTGGGGCAGTGGCGTAGCATGGGGGGTGCCGTGGCCCCAGGCTGTCACTACTGGCTGCCTTGTCCTAATTTATTTTCCTGTGTCCCCCGCGCTCCGCCGCCATGTCCAGTGTTTGGCGCCCTGTGATTGGGCGTATGGGGGTCATGTGCGGCGTGGGGCTGGCCTATCCGCGATCACGGTTGCTCCTGAAGTCCCGCCTCCGCACATGACCCCCATACGCCCAATCACAGTGCTCCGGGAAACACTGAATATGGCGGCCGGAGCGCAGGGGAGACGAGCATTGGAGCATGTGAGCCGCCGGGGCCGCTGTCTTCTTCTCCTCCTCCTATCCTCCAGACCGATGCAAGACAAGAAGGTGAGTAGGGGGGGCGGGGAGAGAAGAGACAGGCGCCGTATATGTAGTGTCAGTATAGGAAGACTAGGCAGGACAGTATAGTGTGTAGTGTAGTGGACAGTGTAGTATAGTGGTCAGTGTAGTGTAGTGGACAGTGTAATGGTCAGTGTAGTGTAGTGGACAGTGTAGTGTAGTGGTAAGTGTAGTGTAGTGGACAGTGTAGTGTAGTGGACAGTGTAGTATAGTGGTCAGTGTAGTGTAGTGGACAGTGTAGTGTAGTGGTCAGTGTAGTGTAGTGTAGTGTAGTGTAGTGGACAGTGTAGTGGTCAGTGTAGTGTAGTGGTCAGTGTAGTGTAGGGGTCAGTGTAGTGTAGTGGTAGGTGTAGTGGTCAGTGTAGTGTAGTGGACAGTGTAGTATAGTGGTCAGTGTAGTGTAGTGGACAGTGTAGTGTAGTGGACAGTGTAGAGTAGTGGACAGTGTAGTGGTCAGTGTAGTGTAGTGGACAGTGTAGTGTAGTATAGTGGACAGTGTAGTGTAGTATAGTGGACAGTGTAGTATTGTAGTCTGTATAGTGTAGTGGACAGTGTCGTGTAGTATAGTGGACAGTGTAGTATTGTAGTCTGTATAGTATAGTGGACAGTGTAGTGTAGTGGTCAGTGTAGTGTAGTGGACAGTGTAGTGTAGTATAGTGGACAGTGTAGTATTGTAGTCTGTATAGTGTAGTGGACAGTGTCGTGTAGTATAGTGGACAGTGTAGTATTGTAGTCTGTATAGTGTAGTGGACAGTGTAGTGTAGTGGTCAGTGTAGTGTAGTGGACAGTGTAGTGGTCAGTGTAGTGTATTGGACAGTGTAGTGTAGTATAGTGGACAGTGTAGTATTGTAGTCTGTATAGTGTAGTGGACAGTGTAGTATTGTGGTCAGTATAGTGTAGTGGACAGTGTAGTGTAGTGGTCAGTGTAGTATTGTGGTCTGTATAGTGGTCAGTGTAGTGTAGTGGTCAGTGTAGTATTGTGGTCTGTATAGTGGTCAGTGTAGTGTAGTGGTCAGTGTAGTGTAGTGGTCAGTGTAGTGTAGTAGACAGTGTAGTATAGTGGTCAGTGTAGTGTAGTGGATAGTATAGTGGTCAGTGTAGTGTAGTTCTCAGTGTAGTGGTCAGTATAGTGGACAGTATAGTGTAGTGGTCAGTACAGTGGACAGTATAGTGGTCAGTGTAGTATAGTGGTCAGTGTAGTGTAGTGGACAGTGTAATGGTCACTGTAGTGTAGTTCTCAGTGTAGTATAGTGGTCAGTATAGTATAGTGTAGTGGACAGTGTAGTTCTCAGTGTAGTGGTCAGTATAGTGGTCAGTGTAGTGTAGTGGTCAGTGTAGTGTAGTGGACAGTGTAATGGTCACTGTAGTGTAGTTCTCAGTGTAGTATAGTGGTCAGTATAGTATAGTGTAGTGGTCAGTGTAGTGGACACTATAGTGGACAGTGTAGTTCTCAGTGTAGTGGACACTATAGTGGTCAGTGTAGTGGACAGTGTAGTTCCTAGTGTAGTGGACAGTATAGTATAATGGTCAGTGTAGTGTGTAATGGTCAGTATAGGAATCAGGTAGGTCAGTACTATTGTATTTGAAGGGACTCGGGGAGTGATAAAAGTCCGCAGGTTAGGGGGGGCGCAAATTACTTGCCTTGCCCCGGGTGCTGACAACCCACGCTACGCCACTGTTCTGGGGAGGTTCCTGGAAGTTGAACTACCAGATAATTAAAGGAGTTGTAAAGTCTCAAGGTCTTTCACCTTAATGCATTCTATGTATTAACCACTTGCCGACCGCCTAACGACGATATACGTTGGCAGAATGGCACGGGCAGGCAAAATCACGTACCTGGTATGTGATTGCCTTCCCGCGGGCGGGGGGTCCGATCGGACCCCCCCCCGGTGCCAGTGGCGGTCGGCTTTGGTCTGGGAGCGTTTAGAGATGAGGGGGAGGCCATCCGATCGTGGCCCCCCCCCTCGCGATCGCTCCCAGCCAATAACAATCATCCCCTGCCTCTGTGTAGTACACAGAGGCAGGGGATGTGATGTCATCTCTCCTCGGCTCGGCAGTTTCCGTTCCGGCGCCGAGGAGAGAAGACATGTGAGTGCACCAACACACACACACACACAGTAGAACATGCCAGGCACACTTTACACCCCCGATCCCCCCCCGATCGCCCCCCCGATCACCCCCCAATCACCCCACCCCCCCCCCCCCCCGTCACATTGACACCAAGCAGATTTTTTTTTTTTTTTCTGATTACTGCATGGTGTCAGTTTGTGACAGTTAGTGTGGTAGGGCAGTTAGTGTTAGCCCCCTGTAGGTCTAGGATACCCCCCTAAACCCCCCTAGTAAAGTTTTAACCCCTTGATCACCCCCCGTCACCAGTGTCGCTAAGCGATCATTTTTCTGATCGCTGTATTAGTGTCGCTGGTGACGCTAGTTAGGGACGTAAATATTTAGGTTCGCCGTCAGCGTTTTATAGCGACAGGGACCCCCATATACTATCTAATAAATGTTTTAACCCCTTGATTGCCCCCTAGTTAACCCTTTCACCACTGATCACTGTATAACCGTTACGGTTGACGCTGGTTAGTTCGTTTATTTTTTATAGTGTCAGGGCACCCGCCGTTTATTACCGAATAAAGGTTTAGCCCCCTGATCGCCCGGCGGTGATATGCGTCACCCCAGGCAGCGTCAGATTAGCGCCAGTACCGCTAACACCCACGCACGCAGCATACGCCTCCCTTAGTGGTATAGTATCTGAACGCATCAATATCTGATCCGATCTATACTAGCGTCCCCAGCAGTTTAGGGTTCCCAAAAATGCAGTGTTAGCGGGATCAGCCCAGATATCTGCTAGCACCTGCGTTTTGCCCCTCCGCCCGGCCTAGCCCAGCCCACCCAAGTGCATTATCGATCGATCACTGTCACTTACAAAACACTAAACGCATAACTGCAGCGTTCGCAGAGTCAGGCCTGATCCCTGCGATCGCTAACAGTTTATTTGGTAGCGTTTAGGTGAACTGGCAAGCACCAGCCCCAGGCAGCGTCAGGTTAGTGCCAGTACCGCTAACACCCACGCACTCAGCGTACACCTCCCTTAGTGGTATAGTATCTGAACGGATCAATATCTGATCCGATCAGATCTATACTAGCGTCCCCAGCAGTTTAGGGTTCACAAAAATGGAGTGTTAGCGGGATCAGCCCAGATACCTGCTAGCACCTGCGTTTTGCCCCTCCGTCTGGCCCGGCCCAGCCCACCCAAGTGCAGTATCGATCGATCACTGTCACAAAACACTAAACGCATAACTGCAGCGTTCACAGAGTCAGACCTGATCCCTGCGATCGCTAACAGTTTTTTTGGTAGCTTTTTGGTGAACTTGCAAGCACCAGTGACCTAGTACACCCTGGTCCTAGTCAAACCAGCACTGCAGTAACACTTGGTGACGTGGTGAGTCCCATAAGTGCAGTTCAAGCTGGTGAGGTGGCAAGCACAAGTAGTGTCCCGCTGCCACCAAAAAGACAAACACAGGCCCGTCGTGCCCATAATGCCCTTCCTGCTGCATTCGCCAACCCTAATTGGGAACCCACCACTTCTGCAGCACCCATACTTCCCCCATTCACATCCCCAACCAAATGCAGTCGCCCGCATGAGAGGCATTTTCTTTATGTCCTCCCGAGTACCCCTACCCAACGAATCCCCCCAAAAAAGATGTCGTGTCTGCAGCAAGCGCGGATATAGGCGTGAAACCCGCTATTATTGTCCCTCCTGTCCTGACAATCCTGGTCTTTGCATTGGTGAGTGTTTTGAACGCTACCATAAACTAGTTGAGTATTAGCGTAGGGTACAGCATTGCACAGACTAGGCACACTTTCACAGGGTCTCCCAAGATGCCATCGCATTTTGAGAGACCCGAACCTGGAACCAGTTACAGTTATAAAAGTTACAGTTACAAAAAAAAGTGTAAAAAAAAACACAAACAAAAATATAAAATAAAAAAAAATAGTTGTTGTTTTATTGTTCTCTCTCTATTCTCTCTATTGTTCTGCTCTTTTTTACTGTATTCTATTCTGCAATGTTTTATTGTTATGTTTTATCATGTTTGCTTTTCAGGTATGCAATTTTTTATACTTTACCGTTTACTGTGCTTTATTGTTAACCATTTTTTTGTCTTCAGGTACGCCATTCACGACTTTGAGTGGTTATACCAGAATGATGCCTGCAGGTTTAGGTATCATCTTGGTATCATTCTTTTCAGCCAGCGGTCGGCTTTCATGTAAAAGCAATCCTAGTGGCTAATTAGCCTCTAGACTCTAGACTCTAGACCCCCCCACCGTCTTCCGTGTTTTTCTCTGGCTCTCCTGTCTCAACAGGGAACCTGAGAATGCAGCCGGTGATTCAGCCAGCTGACCATAGAGCTGATCAGAGACCAGAGTGGCTCCAAACATCTCTATGGCCTAAGAAACCGGAAGCTACGAGCATTTTATGACTTAGATTTCGCCGGATGTAAACAGCGCCATTGGGAAATTGGGAAAGCATTTTATCACACCGATCTTGGTGTGGTCAGATGCTTTGAGGGCAGAGGAGAGATCTAGGGTCTAACAGACCCCAATTTTTTCAAAAAAGAGTACCTGTCACTACCTATTGCTATCATAGGGGATATTTACATTCCCTGAGATAACAATAAAAATGATTAAAAAAAAAAATGAAAGGAACAGTTTAAAAATAAGATAAAAAAGCAAAAAAATAATAAAAAAAAAAAAAAAAGCACCCCTGTTCCCCCTGCTCTCGCGCTAAGGCGAACGCAAGCGTCGGTCTGGCGTCAAATGTAAACAGCAATTGCACCATGCATGTGAGGTATCACCGCGAAGGTCAGATCGAGGGCAGTAATTTTAGCAGTAGACCTCCTCTGTAAATCTAAAGTGGTAACCTGTAAAGGCTTTTAAAGGCTTTTAAAAATGTATTTAGTTTGTCGCCACTGCACGTTTGTGCGCAATTTTAAAGCATGTCATGTTTGATATCCATGTACTCGGTCTAAGATCATCTTTTTTATTTCATCAAACATTTGGGTAATATAGTGTGTTTTAGTGCATTAAAATTTAAAAAAGTGTGTTTTTTTCCCCCAAAAATGCGTTTGAAAATCGCTGTGCAAATACTGTGTGAAAAAAAAAAATGAAACACCCACCATTTTAATCTGTAGGGCATTTGTGCATAAAATGCGAGGACAGTTCAACCCCCCCCCCAAATGACCCCATTTTGGAAAGTAGACACCTCAAGCTATTTGCTGAGAGGCAAGTCGAGTCCATGGAATATTTTATATTGTGACACAAGTTGCGGGAAAGAGACAATTTTTTTTTTTTTTTTTTGCACAAAGTTGTCACTAAATGATATATTGCTCAAACGTGCCATGGGAATATGTGAAATTACACCCCAAAATACATTCTGTTGCTTCTCCTGAGTATGGGGATACCACATGTGTGGTACTTTTTGGGAGCCTAGCCGCACACGGGACCCCGAAAACCAAGCACCGCCTTCAGGCTTTCTAAGGGCGTAAATTTTTGATTTCACTCTTCACTGCCTATCACAGTTTCGGAGGCCATGGAATGCCCAGGTGGCAACCCCCCCCCCAAATGACCCCATTTTGAAAAGTAGACACCCCAAGCTATTTGCTGAGTGGTATAGTGAGTATTTAGCAGACCTCACTTTTTGTCACAAAGTTTTGAAAAAAGAAAAAAAAAATTTTTTTTTTTGTCTTTCTTCATTTTCAAAAACAAATGAGAGCTGCAAAATACTCACCATGCCTCTCAGCGAATAGCTTGGGGTGTCTACTTTCCAAAATGGGGTCATTTGGGGGGGTTTTGTGCCATCTGGGCATTCCATGGCCTCCGAAACTGTGATAGGCAGTGAAGAGTGAATCAAAAATTTACACCCTTAGAAATCCTGAAGGCAGTGATTGGTTTTCGGGGCCCCGTAGGCGGCTAGGCTCCTAAAAAGTCCCACACATGTGGTATCCCCATACTCAGGAGAAGCAGCTAAATGTATTTTGGGGTGCAATTCCACATATGCCCATGGCCTGTGTGAGCAATATATCATTTAGTGACAACTTTGTGCAAAAAAAAAACATTTGTCACTTTCCCACAACTTGTGTCAAAATATAAAATATTCCATGGACTCAACATGCTTCAAAGCAAATAGCTTGGGGTGTCTACTTTCCAAAATGGGGTCATTTGGGGGGGGGGGGGGTTTATGCCATCTGGGCATTTTATGGCCTTCAAAACTGTGATGGGTAGTGAGGAGTAAAATCAAAAATCTACGCCCTTAGAAATCCTGAAGCCAGTGATTGGTTTTCGGGGCCCCGTACGCGGCTAGGCTCCCAAAAAGTCCCACACATGTGGTATCCCCATACTCAGGAGAAGCAGCTAAATGTATTTTGGGGTGCAATTCCACATATGCCCATGGCCTGTGTGAGCAATATATCATTTAGTGACAACGTTTTGTAATTTTTTTTTTTGTCATTATTCAATCACTTGGGACAAAAAAAATGGATATTCAATGGGCTCAACATGCCTCTCAGCAATTTCCTTGGGGTGTCTACTTTCCAAAATGGGGTCATTTGTGGGGGTTTTGTACTGCCCTGCCATTTTAGCACCTCAAGAAACGACATAGGCAGTCATAAACTAAAAGCTGTGTAAATTACAGAAAATGTACCCTAGTTTGTAGGCGCTATAACTTTTGCACAAACCAATAAATATACACTTATTGACATTTCTTTTACCAAAGACATGTGGCCGAACACATTTTGGCCTAAATGTATGACTAAAATTGAGTTTATTGGTTTTTGTTTAGAACAAAAAGTAGAAAATATCATTTTTTTTCAAAATTTTCGGTCTTTTTCCATGTATAGCGCAAAAAATAAAAATGGCAGAGGTGATCAAATACCATCAAAAGAAAGCTCTATTTGTGGGAAGAAAAGGACGCAAATTTCGTTTGGGTACAGCATTGCATGACCGCGCAATTAGCAGTTAAAGCGACGCAGTGCCAAATTGTAAAAAGTGCTCTGGTCAGGAAGGGGGTAAATCCTTCCGGGGCTGAAGTGGTTAAGGTGAAAAGCCTTAAGTAACCAGCCTTAAAGTGGAGTTCCACCCTCTTTTACAACTCTTCAGCATCCCTCACTAAACTGTGCACTGTAAACAAATTGGATATTTTTAAATTTTTTTTCTCAGCACCTACTGTATATCTGCTGTATTCATTTTTCACTTCCTCCTCCCTGGCCGCAGCCCATCGCATCATTTCCTGTTTGCAATGCCTTCTGGGAAGGGGCGGCAACTTCCTCTGAAACTGCCGTTGCTATGGAAACCTGACCTGAAACCTATTACACTGCTTGTGCTGCACTGAGCATGTGCGAGATCTGCAAGGATGAGATCCAGGAAGAAATACAGTCTAGCTTCAGATGCCCACACTTAAGATGGCCACGGCCTGCTGTAAGTTTATAAAATAACAAACTACTGCTATAAACTAACAATACAGACCTTAGTTTACAGACTAACTTTACTAGAATACATTAAGCTTGTGTATTATAGGGGTATTTTTATTTAAAAAGTATAATTTTGGCCGGAACACCACTTTAAGTAACCGGATCATTCCAGCAATGTGCAGGTGCCCAGTGACTCCAGCCGCTGTCTCCGTCCTCATTGGATAGATTGATAACAGCAGGAGCCATTGGCTCCTGCTGCTGTCAATAAAATCCAGTGGCATGGGAGCCGGGGGCGGGGCCGAGTCCTGCTGTCTGTGTCAGTGGATGTAGCAGTAGGACTCGGAAGCGCACCCACAAGGATGGGAATGCCTTCTAGAGTAATATAAACCATACAGGAGGAGATTTACTAAGAATGGAACACTCAGAATCTGGTGCAGCTGTGTATGGTAGCCAAACAGCGCCTAACTTCAGCTTGTTCAATTAGGCTGTGACAATAAACCTAGGTTCACACTGACAGCGGGATTGAAATTGTGCGAGTTCAGATGAACTCGCACGATTTCATAGCCGCATGTCAGTCCGACTTCAGGAGCGATTGTGCGGTGCCTCACCGATTCGGAAGGTGCCATTGCCGGCAATAGACACCAATTTGGCATGTGGTTTGACATGTTAAATCGCATGCCAAATCGCATCAATGTAAACCTAGGATAAAACCTGGAAGCAGATTGGTTTCTATCCACAGCTGCACCTGATTTTGCACTCTCCACTTTTAGTAAATCCCCCCATAGTGACAATGTGACAAACTCCTTTAAAGAAAACAAGAAGCTGCAATCTCTCTTTTTAACCACTTAAGGACTGTCCTATAACAGATATACTGCTGCAGGGCGGCCCTCTCGTGCAGAATCACATATACATATGTGATTCTGCACTTCTGTCTAGGGCGGGTGCGTGCACGCTAGTGTCGGCCCGCTTCTGCTGTGATTAGTCACAGCAAAAGCCAATCTGCGGGTGCCGGGCACTCGGGCAGAGGCACAGAGCAGAACTCTGCCTATGTAAAAAAGGCAGAGCTTCCTTCTGACAGGAGGGAAGTAATGGATTTTGTGTCCCTGCAAAGCAGGGAATAAAATCCATCACTTTCCTTAATAAAAGCACCTAACACAATACACAAAACACTGGCTAGCCACATAGTTAAAACATACAATATAGGATACTCATTATTCTGAGGAGGGCAGCAAGACCTGCGACATTCCATTGATTTTGCTAAAGGGATTGGCTGCGCCACTTATTTAAACTGACCGGGCACCTGAGCGCAGGAGATTGTGCGTAGCCACACAGTTAACCCTTTCATCACCCTAGATGTTTAACCCCTTTTCATCCAGTGTCATTAGTACAGTGACAGTGCATATTTTTGCATTGATCACCGTAGTTCTCCCACGAAGTGTCAAAAGTTTCAGTGTCCGATTGTCCGCCGCAATATTGCAGTCCCACTATAAATCATCTTTTCCACCATTACTAGTATAAATAAATACAGTAAAACCTTGGATTGCAAACATAATGTGTTCCGGAAACGTGCTTGTAATCGAAAGCACTTGTATATCAAAGCAAATTTCCCCATAAAAAATAATGGAAACTAGGAATGTGATAGGTTGTGTAACCATAAAATGCCCATCTACAAATGAAAGCCTCCACAAGGGGATTAGAAGAAAAATCCAGCAGGAGCTACAGAGTATAAAAGAGAAGAGAGGTGCCTCTAAGTGTAGCAATATGGTTACATTTAATGAAGGTACAACACTTAGCAACTCACACGTATGATGATTTAAAACAGGCACATCTAAATATGCAGGCATTGGGGGTAAAGCTGTCCACATAGATCATCCTCCGCACCGCCATCCACATCATACCTTCCACGATGCGCTCCCCGGAAGCTTCAAGCCTCACTTTCAGATCGCTCTACTGCAGCGTAGTCTTCCCGGTCACGATTGCAGACTGACAGCAGAGAGAGTCGGCAAAGCGGAGGACAGTCTGTGGACAGCTTTACCCCAGATGCCTGCATACCTAGACGTACCTCTTTTAATCATCATTCATGTGAGTTGCTAAATGTTGTATCTTCATTAAATGTAACCATATTGCTACACTTAGAGGCGCCTCTCTTCCTTTTTATACTCAGTTGTGACGTGGCGCTACTTGTATATCAAGACATCGCTTGTATATCAAGTCAAAATGTATTAAACATTTTTGCTTGTCTTGCAAAACGCTCTCAAACCAAGTTACTCTCAAACCAAGGTTTTACTGTAAATAAATAAAAATTGCAGTATATATCTCATAGTTTCTATACGCTATAACTTTTGCGCAAACCAATCAACATACGCTTCTTGGGATTTTTTTTTACCAAAAATATGTAGCAGAATACATATTGGCCTAAGTTTATGAAGAAATTACATTTTTAAAATGTTTTTATTGGATATGTATTATAGCAGAAAGTAAAAAATATTGTTTTTTTTCCTTTCAAAATTGTATGTCTTTTTTTGTTTATAAAGCAAAAAATAAAAAAATGCAGTCAAATACCACCAAAAGAAAGCTCTATTTTCTGGGGGAAAATGACAATATTTTATTTGTGTACAGCATTGCATGACCGCGCAATTGTCAAAGTAACTCAGTGCTGTATCGCAAAAAATGGCCTGTTCACAAAGGGGGGCAAATCTTCTGCAGGGCAAGTGGTTAAATATTTACACTTTATTCACAGGATTATACAGTATTATTAGAACAAATTCGAACGTACAGGAAGTGCATACGAACGTAACATATCTGTACATTGTAGTAACATGATGTATATATTTATATCCCGTTCAAGGCATTGATATAGATCAGTAAAACAAAACCACAAATCTGTAATCTGATTTGTAAAGAAATCCATAGATACCACTAAGAACTTTTAGCAGCTGAAACTGGGAAGATGAAAGAAAGTTGGTTCCTGACTGGTTGCCATATGTCACGGGCGGCGCAGCCATGCAATGTGCAATGTGTGATGAAGTAAGCCAAGTTAAACAGTATTTTTCAACAGTGTACTGTTGTTGGCCACGCACAGTTCTTTAAAACTGAACCTACTAAAAGACAGCGCTTAGTATTACAGATTTACCTTGTGCATGCCAACTATATTTCAGTTGTTCGGAAAGCACACAATATCCTGCTGTCCACACATCTGAAGTTTACAGGGATATTGGTAGAGGTGCTGTACCACATTCGTAATCTGAATTTGAAGTCATTGAGATTACCATTAAGTCATGGATTTTAAGGTGCTTTAGTTATTGTTAAACATCTATAATGAATTCCAGCAGCTCTGCCCTGTCAGCTAAGAAACACACAAGCGGCATGCCAGTACAGTGGAGTAATGGCCATTAAAGACACGAGCTTTGGGACTATTTGGAAACAAGTGGTCATTTCAGCAGTGAAATAAAACAAACTTTCAAAGCTTTGCTTAACTTTCCTTTGTCGGCGCAGTGCCACTTTTACAGGTCAACCCCAGCAAGTCTTTGCTTTCCTGATTTTATAAATGCCAGCTGCACCAATTCTCTGCATCATGATCTAAGTGTAATTCTCTCCCTGGTCCAAAATTCTTTTTCAGATGCATCTGTTTGGAGTATTTCTTGGTTTTAAAGGTCTTATGACATTTTATATTGTTATTTTACCTTATAATGAGTACCAGTGCAAATCTAAAGAGCACCTAGTAAAGGCAAAGCCTATAGTGTGGGACAATTTAAAGTGTTACTAAACCCACAACCGTAAAATCCATCTGTATATGCAGTAAAGCACGCTTGTTATACTCACTGCGGAGCCTAAACGGTTAATCCTCCGCATTGTGTAAAAAAGGCTGTTTGATCCTGTATGCACAGATTCTACCCTTCTTCATTGTCTCCAAAACATGTCCGGATAAGACAGGATTACTGGAGTCAGGCTGCACATGCTAAGTTTAGTGTATATCGCTAGAGAGTTTTTTTTTCTCTTAGGAGAGTGCATGTGATCAGCACAGGGCCAATCAGCATTGTCCAGACAGAGGGTCAGGGGTCTGGAACATGATAGGACAGCTCAGTGCAGTATGAAAACTCCTCCTACAAGCTTTAAGGAACTGATAGAAGTCACAAGACTGATCTAACTGCTGATGAGAAAAAGTATTTAGCAGTTTATATTTACTAAAATGATTGCATGTCCATGCTCTGTGTACTGTGGGAGAGCAGATATAGTGAATGCAGGGTCTTGGGTTTAGTAACACTTTAAAGTAGAACTTAACTCAAAATTGAAAAATGTTAATTGTGGCTATACCCTGTTTCCCCGAAAATAAGACCTAGTGTGACTGTCTGTGATGGCTGTAATATAAGCCCTACCCCCCAAATAAGCCCTACCCTGTTTCCCCGAAAATAAGCCCTACCCTGAAAATAAGATCTACAAGGACTTAAACTAGGGCTTATTTGGGGAGTAGGGCTTATATTGCAACCATCACTGACAATCACGCTAGGTCTTATTTTCGGGGAAACAGGGTTACCTTTGGTCTAGAATTCCTCCTGAAAAATAGCGGTGTGTTTCCTGGTATTTGAGGGAGCCCAGGCACTCCTGTGCCTATAGCCCATAGCTGTATATCTGCAGTGTGACTCTAAGGTACTGCTGCCTCTGACTAGAAGTCTAATGAGATTTGGTGTGATACGGGGATGTCACTATTGTGTTGCTCACTGTAGTTCTTGCTGGAGACTCTGACTCTAAAGCAAAACCCTGCTTCTACCAAAAACGCAGCCTCCACACACATGCAATGCAGAACAAGCCATGTTAAGTCAGTAAAAGGGATATACTGAACTACCCTGGGTTTTGTTCGAGCAGGGTTTGGTAGAGAAGTTCAGGGGCTGAACCAAAACCCCACTGAAATCAATGGAAGCTGAATCTGTCAAATTAAAAATGCCCATTTTCTGGCTAATAGACAAGCGTTTGTCAAAAAGATAGCATGGGGGGTGGGCATTGCCTTGGGGAACATGTACCAGTGAAAAAAAACTTGTAAAAAAATTCCATTCAGTTGAATACAGTATTTTTTATTAAAGAACTGAAAAAAATGTAATTTCATTGCCAGCTTTTTTTTAAAAACAGCACACAGACTGCTCTAAGAACTTGCTATGTATTTTGGGGGAACTTTGGAGGGGTCTCTGTGTTGTTTTTTTTAAGCAAGTTTTATTTGCCAGCAATTTAAACTTTATCATTTTTCTTTGTATATGTCACTTTTGCTGTAGCACATCCTACATCAAGAATGAAAAAATGTGCGTAGTCCATGTGTGATGTGCGAAATCCATAGCAGACACTTAATACAAGCATGCAGCTTAGCTGGCCAGAAAAGAGGAGGGATGAGTGTGCACCTTCCCCCTAAACCATACCAGACAACATGCCCTCAACATGGTTGGGATACCCTGGCAAAACACCTTGCCCTCATTTTGATGAGGACAAGGTACTCTTCCCCAAAACCATTGCTGGTGGGTATTGGGGTCTGTGGGCGAGGAGCTTATCGGAATCTGGAAGCCCCCTTTAACAACTTGGAAGCCCCCAGATGCTGCCCCCCCATTAATGAGAAATTTGAGAAAGAAGGGTATTTCTTTGAAATGTGTTACCAGCTCTTTGGACTAATGTAGTGCATTGCCACAAGGCAGTAAAGTGGTGGTGGACGCTGTCATTTGGCAGACATCTGATTACACTGAGCAGGACCCTTTGACCCGCCTTTGGGATTCCGAGCTGCCGCTGCTGCTTATAGCCTCTTTGATGTGAAATCCCAGTCTCTACATTTTCTGATGATATACAGTTACCCAGATGTAAGTGTGCTTTTTTTTGTTATGTAATAAATACAACTGTAAATTTTAATTGGGATCCCGTGCTCCTTTTTTTCTTGTCCTTTAAGCTTTGGTGGTTCAGCCTGGATCTTCATAAGAATACTGCAGGACTCCTGGAATTCATATCTATTTGGCTAAATTCCTGCTCTCGCAGGACTTTTTTCTGTTGCTGAGTATAATTTCCTGTTGCTAGGACTGATTGCATGCTCTGTTTTTTTGTTCTTTTTCTATACAAATAATGAGTAAGGGGTAGATAATAACCCTACTTATTCACAAAAAAAGTAACTTAGAAATAAAGACACCCAAAGGTTTGACAAGTCCTTTAATAACAAAAAAAAAAAAAAAACATAAAAAAAGTCCCTCATTGTAAATTCATCATCAATGACAATGTCTGCTGACTCACCAGAACAAAAAAAAAACCCAGCAACTCTTCCAGCCAAATGACTGCTCCCCAAACTGTCATCAGCTATATAAGGGAACTGGCTTGGATAGTGGTGACAATGATGTCACTGCTGTCCCCGTCCCTTTACTTACATGGCAGGGATTACCAATGACACCTGCTGCTTCCTTAGCAACTGCTGACAGTGGGAAGCTGTCACATATAGAAGCAGAAAGAAGAATACTTTCATATATCTGCCTGCTGTCTCTGTGTGTGTGTCTTTGGTATGTGTCAGCTCAACCACATCTTCCACTGTTAAATGAAATTGGGATCTGCCTGCTGTCTCTGTGTGTGTGTCTTTGGTATGTGGCCTTCTCTATCTGTCGCCCTGTGTGCATAACCATGGCGTTTTTTGTTGCTTTGGACTGTCTTACCTAAGTTTTATGTGTTGATCTTATCTTGGCCTCTGGCCTCTTGCTATTCTGACTTTAGAAGCAAAAAGTCCACTTTGATTGTTAGGCATTCTTATAGTCACTCATGATTAATTAACGAACTTCAACCCCACCCTTATAACAGTATAAATTTTAGCATCCTTAAGGGGGGAGCACATTGCTGGGGGAGCACATTGCAATGGCTTCTATCCTTAAGGCTTCTATCTCTAAGTGATTCTTTCTACAAGTGATATGCACTTCAATCTCTGCACTTCAGCGATTGCACGAAGCAAACAAATATAGCAATCTGCACTGGAAAGCACCTAACAGACTGCAGGTGACCCTGTCTCTCTAATAAGCTCTCCTTTCACTCTGTAACATGCACTCTCTACCACTGCTTCTGACACTCCTGTCCTGTCTCCTCAAACTCTCTTACCTTCACCCCCCCCTCTCCACCCCCCTGCTTATACACATCACCCTGCCTTCTGTCCTCACCCTACTACTGCTCCTACCAACTCTTGCTCATTCTACATCCATACACTGATAACACCTCCAGTACTCTGAGACATGCCCCTTCACATAAATCACATTCCCACATTACCTCCCTCACCCTCCTGCTTCTCCTAATCTCTGGTGACATATCCCCAAACCCTGGGCCACCATCATCTGTCTTTGCCCAATGCTCCCATCCCCCTACACCCTCTGGCAGGAGCCGCAACCCACAGAACTTGGTCTCTATTCCTCTTTCCAAAACCAGCCCCCCCATTTCCTGTGCCCTGTGGAATGCACATTCTGTCTGCAACAAACTCACTGCCCTTCACGACCTCTTTATCACAAATTCCTTTAACCTACTTGCCATTACTGAAACCTGGCTTCATGAATCAGATACTATTTCTCCTGCTTCCCTCTCCCATGGGGGCCTTTTCTGGACCCACTCCCCCAGACCAAGTGGACAGAAGGGAGGTGGAGTGGGACTCCTTCTAGTCCCATGCAGCACTTATCAGGTACTTCACCCACCTCCCTCTCTGACACTCTCCTCTTTTGAGGCACACTGCATTCGTCTATTCTCTCCCATTTCTCTAAGAATTGCTGTCATCTACTGGCCCCATGGACCAGTATCAGCCTTTCTTGATGACTTCTCTGCCTGGCTACCCTACTTTCTCTCTTCTGAAATCCCCACAATTATTCTTGGGGACTTCAACATCCCTGTTAACACTAACACTACTATTACTTCTAAACTTCTCAGTCTAACCTCATCGCTTGACCTGAAGCAATGGATACAGGCTCCTACCCACTCCAACGGCAACACCCTTGACCTTGTCTTCTCCTATCTGTGCAATCCGTGCAACCTTTCCAACAATCTACTCCCACTCTCTGATCACCACCTTATTAGTTTTGCTCTCTCCCTGTCTTCCACCTCTTCTCCCTCCAACCGCCTAACAGTTACACGTTGAAACCTTCGCCACCTCAACCCTTCTCTTCTCTACTCTGCTACTGATCACCTCTATGACAAAATCTCACCTCTGTCCTGCCCCAACCTAGCTACTTTCATCTACAACAGCTCACTGTCTTCCTCCCTAGACAAGCTTGCCCCCCTCACTACACGCAGAATTAGGCCCCGACTGCTACAACCCTGGCAAACAGATGACACCAGAATTTTCAGAAAACGTAGCCGCGCTCTTGAGCACCTGTGGCATAAGACTAAGACCCAGGAAGACTTCACACAATATAAATCTTCCCTCCTAAAATACTACTCCTGCCTTCACACTGCCAAACAGACCTACTTTATCACACTCATTAACATCTTCTCATCCAGTCCACGTCAACTCTTCTCTACCTTCAACACTCTACTCTGTCCTCCACTGCCTCCACCCACCAACTCAATCACTGCCCAGGAGATTGCCAATCACTTCAAAACTAAGATTGATACAATTCATGAGGAGATCTCCAATGCGCAAAAACCTCCCCCATGCAACACCCCATGTCCACAGATACAATCATTACTTCCCTCATTCAACCCTGCTACTATTACTGAGGTTGCTAAACTTTTATCTAACACTCAACTAACCACCTGCCCCCTGGATCCTGTTCCCTCGCAAATGCTACGCTCACCCTCTGACTCGATTCTACACTCTCTAACTCACATTTTCAACCTCTCCCTCTCTTGTGGCATCTTCCCAAACTCTCTAAAACATGCGCTAGTCACCCCCATATTTAAAAAGTCCTCACTGGACCCCACCAATCTCAACAACTTATGTCCTATCTCCTTACTCTCCTTCTCCTCCAAACTTCTTGAAAGACTGGTCTACAACCGACTAAGCGACCATCTGACCATGAATAAACTTCTTGATCCCCTTCAGTCCGGTTTTCGCCCTCAACACTCCACGGAAGCTGCTCTCCTTAAACTCTCAAATGACCTACTAATGGCTAAAGCCAATGGACACTATTCTGTACTACTTCTCCTGGATCTCTCTGCTGCCTTTGACACAGTGGACCACCCCCTCCTCCTCAAAAAACTCCACTCCTTTGGTCCCAGTGACTGTACTCTTCACTGGTTCTCATCCTACCTATCCCACCGCTCCTTCAGTGTCACTTACAACTCTACTTCCTCCTCTTCTCTTCCTTTCTCCGCTGGGGTCCCCCAAGGTTCTGTTCTTGGACCTCTCCTTTTCTCAATCTACACCACCTCCCTGGGTCAGTTGATTGCCTCCCACGGCTTTAAATATCATCTCTACGCTGATGACACCCAAATCTATCTCTCCACCCCCCAACTCTCTCCATCTGTCTCCTCACGCATTACCAACTTACTAGCAGACATATCAGCCTGGATGTCACATCACGTCCTCAAGTTCAACCTATCCAAAACCTAGCTCATGATATTTCCTCCCTCAGGTGCCACTTCCCCTGATTTCCCTGTCAATATCAACTGCTCAACTATCAACCCATCTCCCCACGCCAAGGTCCTAGGTGTAATCCTGGACTCTGAACTAACCTTTCGACCCCACATTCTATCACTATCCAAAACTTGCCGCCTCAAACTCCGCAACATCTCTAAGATACGCCCCTTCCTAACCAATGTCACCACAAAGCTTCTAATCCACTCCCTGGTCATCTCCCGCCTTGACTATTGCAACTCCCTCCTTATTGGTTTACCTCTAAATAGGCTATCCCCACTTCAGTCCGTCATGAACGCTGCTGCCAGGCTCATCCACCTCACAAACTGCTCAGCGTCTGCTACAGCCCTCTGCCAATCCCTCCATTGGCTGCCACTCAGTCACCGAATTAAATTCAAGATACTAACTATAACTTACAAAGCCATCCACAACCTGGCCCCCAGCTACATCTCTAACCTAGTCACAAAATACCAACCTAATCGTTCTCTTCGCTCCTCCCAAGACCTCCTGCTCTCAAACTCCCTTGTCACCTCATCCCATGCTCGCCTTCAGGACTTCTCCAGAGCCTCCCCCATCCTCTGGAATGCTCTACCCCAATCCGTCCGATTTTCTCCTACTTTATCCACTTTCAGACGATCCCTGAAAACTCATCTCTTCAGAGAAGCCTATCTGGCCCCCACCTAACAACTGTACATTTATCTTCTCAATCAGCACATCACCCACAGTTATTACCTCTTGTATCTCTTGACCTTCCCTCTTAGATTGTAAGCTCTAAGGAACAGGGCCCTCTGATTCCTACTGTATCAAAGTGTATTGTATTTGTACTGTCTACCCTCAAGTTGTAAAGCGCTACATAAACTGTTGGCGCTATATAAATCCTGTATAAGAATAATAATAATAACATATATGATGTTTGGCTTCTGCTAACAGAGGGCCAAATGGGCAAAGGTGCAGCGAGTCATAGAGGCATCAGAGTGGCAGGGGTCAGTTTCACCCATCTTTTAGAAGGGGCAGTGCTGATTTTGCCAGTGAGATCTCACAATGGACCTAGGAGGTTGGAAGCTAAGAGCATGACATGGTGTATGAAAAATACAGATTTTAAACAAAGTAAACAGTAGGTGAATCCTCTGGAGGATTAAAGACCATACCTCCCAACTCTCTCCCTTATTTGAAAGGACTGTCCCTCTTTTGGAGCCAAATCCTTCTTTCCCTCTTCCCTCCTTAGTTGTCCCTCTTTTTGGTCTGGTGTACATATGAAAATGTATTATTTAACTATCAAAAGTGTTATTCTGCACTAAAATGTTCACTCTTGAACCTTACCTATATCTGTCTTAATTATCTTGTTTGGTATTTTAAAAAGCCAGTATAAGGGAAAAGTTATATTTCAAAAAAATGTTCTGGGTTTACCCAATAATGTTTGCATATTATTTACTAATGGTCTGCATAACTGGGGGTGTGTCCATTGCCTAAATGTATTGTGCTAGAAAGAATCTCTTTTTCTCATCTCAGAATAGTGGGAGGTGTGTTTAAAACTGCAAGATAACATGTCCGTTTGGTGGAAGCTAAGAATAAATACAACTTTTCTGTTTGATTTGCTATGTTTTGGGCTATTTATTTAGTGTCTATTACTATTGTAAGTTCTGAAGTTGTGCGTTATGGGTCAGTAAAGTTTTCTTTTTTGGTTTGTTGTAACCATTACATAGGGCCAGGAGAGGAGGAACTGCAATGACTACAGAGAAAGAGGTAAAGCAGACGTAAGTGACATAAAATCATGTACCCACACCTGCATGTATGGATGTCATTCTGCATGCAATGAGGTTGGATGGGAAAAATCCTGTACAGTAGGTCATACAGGACAACATGTAAAGGTCATGGTGGAGAAAGGTTTAAAGAAGTAGATTTGGGATTGTGTCAGAACTGTATTTCTGCCTAATCAAGTCAGTGACAACTGTAAAGTAGTGTGTTGCGTTTGATATAAAATATGATTTTTTTATTCAGCATTCTGGTTTCACAGACACAGAACTTCTTAAACAAATGCTGTTGGATACAATGGGAATGTAGATACCATTGTTGTATTCAGTTGACAGTTTGAACAGTCTATTGTCTCTCCAGCTACATTAAACAGGTAAGAGGGCGTCTTTCAAACTGAAAGCTACAGAGCTGTCTGTTAGTCGGTTGTTATGGTAAATAACCTGACATATAAAAGGGGTTGTCAGTCATAAGCTGGAAGGCTCCATAATGCATTAACACCAAAAGACTCTCATCTGTAACCAGCCAAGAAGAAGGTACCTGATCTCCAAAAGAAGAAGCCTGAGTCTGAGTTGTCAGCTGAGATCACAAACCCATAGTAACCGGAGTTAAGTAAATTGTAAGTGTACTTTTACTGTATATAGAGCATAGGCTGTTAATTTGCTATAGATACCTGTCAATCTTGATTTGTATACCTAATATTGTAATAGTTTTGTATGTACAGCATTTTTTATTTAGTAAAAGCACATTTACATACTGCAGAGGTCACAGCTTCCTTGCTTATACCGCAAAACTACCTTACTAGATAGACGCAAGCAAAACAAGTAGTTTGAAAGGAGGTCAGAAGTACCTTACAAGGAACTCATTGGCATCTCAAAACCCTAAATGCAAGCTGAATGCACCTGAAAGCTTGATTTGCACATCTACACAAGTCTTAAGAATAGTTTCAGACTTCAGAGTAATGCTATCGTATTACATGGGACATTCTAACAGAACAATAAATTAGGTCAAATACAGTATCTCACAAAAGTGAGTACACCCCTCACATTTTCGTAAATTATTTATTTTATCTTTTCATGTGACGACGCTGAAGAAATTGCACTTTGCTACAATGTAAAATACTGAGTGTACAGCTTGTAAAACAGTGTAAATTTGCTGTCCCCTCAAAATAACTAAACACACAGCCATTAATGTCTAAACCGCTGGCAACAAAAGTGAGTACACCCCTAAGTGAAAATGTCCAAATTGGGCCCAAAGTGTCAAGAGTTCACCAGAGCTTCACAGGTTGCCACTGGAGTCCTCTTCCACTCCTCCATGACAACATCACGGAGCTTGTGGATGTTAGAGACCTTGCGCTCCTCCACCTTCAGTTTGAGGATGTCCCACAGATCCTCAATAGGGTTTAGACATTAATGGCTGTGTGTTGAGTTATTTTGAGAGGACAGCAAATTTACACTGTTATACAAGCTGTACACTCACTACTTTACATTGTAGCAAAGCGTAATTTCTTCAGTGCTGTCACGTGAAAAGATATAATAAAATATTTTTAAAAATGTGAGGGGTGTACTCACTTTTGTGAGATACTGTACATTAAAAATTAGGTCAACTACATACAGAATAATATAAAACCAGTTTGCTACTGTGTAATGTCACATAAATATTTTAGTAAAACATGAGATCACAATTAGTGACAGTATTTCTTTTGGCAGTTAGAGATCAGGGGTTTTAGTTGCCTTTAGTTGTAGAACTCTGAGTGCTGGGTTGTGGCTCTCACACAGGTGCAAGGAATCAGGATCTCCTGTGGTCTGATACACCTCCTCCATAGTATTCAGAGCATGAATGTTGTTGATGTGCATACTAATGGCCCGTACACACAATCCGAATATCGTACGACCGATCGTACGACCATTCTCGTTTAATAGTCGCAAGTAGAAATTGAATAGCTAAATAAAGTCACGAAAATTCTCGTACGACAGACAAAAAAAATCGGATATGATGTCATGTGTTGTAATGTATTTGTATTGTATTTTCAGACGACAGCTATACTGACTAAATGAAAATCGTACGATCTGGAATCGTACAAGGACATTTTTCGGGTATGTCCGATCGAATAATATCGGATGAGCGGTCGTGATCGGCTGTCGAAAGCAGTGTACACACCATCTGAATATCGTACGATCCTTTCTTGGACGACCGTTTTCGTACGATATTCGGATCGTGTGTACGGGCCATAAGGAGGGCTTGTGTTGGACCAGGGGTGACTCTGGAGAGCCTGCACCCTGTGCGAGAGCAGCAGTCCTACTCTCCAGAATATTGCTGACACAGGGCAGCTTAGTTTCAGTAAACTCACATAGTAGTAATACTATAGTTTTACATCTTATTCAGCCTCACTGTATAATTACTAAAACAAGTATTGCTTCAGTTGGGTATTACTACAGCAAAGACAATCCCCCTTTCTATATAATATAATATAATATAATATAATATAATATAATATAATATAATATAATATATAATAATGTTCCAGATATCCTTAGAGCATGATGTTCTTGACTACATAAATTAATACAGCGGTGCCTCAAATTTTATGGGTTAATCATTATCATTCTTTTGTTTTTTGTTTTTTATATTTCTTTATTAGGATTTTAACAGACAGATATGGAGAAATAGAGGTAAGGGTTCACAGATACACTCATTAGAGCGTAGACAAAAAAAAAAGACATAGAACTGTAGCAATAACTCTTGGTGGAGCTGCTGGTTTAAAATGGGCTGTTACCATTACCTTCGTTACCTTTATTTCACCAGAACCGGGTCTAGGGTCCCGGTGAGTTTACCACCAAACAATGTAGGCACCGGACACTTGAGTATCTTTTCCAATGCTTTAATAAACTTGAGTCGAAGGCAGTAGCAGGAAAGAGGCAGAAGGAAAGTTGTAGGGAAGCTCAAATACCTTTTTCTTAGCGTTCTTAATGTAGCATTAGGGATTGAAAGCTTGTAGCTGATTATACTCTCTCTGTAGAATTTAATCTTTGCCCGCCTGGATAGGTTTCTCTCACCAACCTAGCAGCCAGTACGTAGCACGAACAAAAGTCTCTGCCACAGACTTGATCGGAACAAAACCCGTAAGATCCTCTGCCACAGGATGTAGTGGTTTATGGTGAATAGCAAACACAGCACTAGAACCTTTAAGCCAACCCGGCAGTACTATGCGGTAGGATTACTTTAGGATATGTCCTCCAACTGAGTCACCAGGCCCCTCTCCAGACCAGCACTCTGCATGATCTTTACATGACGGGTCCTCCCCTGGGATCTTCTCAGTTGTCCAGCTTCTTCACACAGGATAGACAGCCCAGGACCATTCCTCTGCCGCTGTGGTAGGCCCCAGACAGACTTCTGGGCCCACCCACACACCGCAATGACGTGGGCCTCCCGATCGGAGGACCACGAGGTAGTACTCTTAGCGCATACCTGTCGGCCAGGAGGGCCAGCAGGTGGATGGAAAACGACCTCAAAACATGTCGTCTGTCCCATAAATACCCTCTCCCAGGATGCAACTCGGAGGACCACCTCCACCGAGTTATCTCCGGGATAGAGGAGCACTTATACACTTCAACCTGTTGCTTTTCCAACACCGACCCATGGTGACAACGACACCCACAGGCACAGTGTGAAACTACATGCAACTCAGCCAAGCTGGAACAGAGGCAAATCAAACTACACATAAACAGATAACCTGCTAAATTTACCTATCAGCAGTAGATTAAAAATCTACCAGGGCTACAGAATTATAGTACATCCCATTTGAATCCTACCTCCAAAGGGTTAGAGGAGAAAAAGAAAAGAAAGAAGGAAGGTAAAGGTAACCGAAGAAGGATGGTGGGTGGGGGGGGGGGGGGAGGAGGGGAGAGGTAGGAGAGGTAGAGAAAGGAGGGAAATGTAGTAAAAGGAACAGGTGGCCAGGTAAAAAAGGAAAAGGAGAACTGCTACTAGGTAGAGCCAGGCAGAATATGCAACATGTAAACCACAGAACAATAAAACGTAATCAGGTATAATAAACACAGTCATATCAAGCATGTACTTATGTCTTAACAGTACATATGGTAATAGTGAGCCAAAGCAACCAAGACATGTGAAATTTCATATAGGAAAGATATAAAAGGATATAATAAACAACAGTTTTTCCATTTCACATTGGTGGTTGAAAGTGGCTAACATATCTGTAAAGGCTGAGATTGTAGGGGTATTCCAGAGCTTAGTTATACATAATTTGGCAGCTGATAAGAGGTGGATAAGTACTACTTTGATATTAGATGGGAAATAGTCAATGCCTACATGAAGGATAGCCAAAGAGGGATCAGGAGAGCAATTGTAGCCCACAAGCTCAGAAATCAGGGTGAAAATCTTATTCTAGTAGGATCTAAGAGCTTTACTCAGCCTCAGCACATGGTACTGGGAACGAGACTCTCTGCACTTCCTCCAAGAGAAATCACTATAGGAAGAGTCAATTTTTAAAAGTTTGAAGGGAGTGGGGGGAGAGAAATTCCCAAAAATTTGTAAAATGGGAGGAGGAATAGTTGGAGGTCAAGGCCCGATGCCAGAATATATCCGAGATCAGGGCGCTCAGGTCTTTTTCCCATTTGAGCATAGTGTTTGTCTTGGTGAAAGCACTATCAGCTTTCAAAATGTTATAAAACAATGAAATACCTCTCAGTTTACAGGGCAAATTGTGGAATAATCTGTAAATTGGCGCTGGGATTTCAATCATTAGGGGTAAAGGATATTTGTGGAGAAAAGAGTTGAGCCGCAGGTAGTGGAAATAATCCGAGGGTCCTAGGCCATGACGGGGAGATATGTCCTCCAGGTGTAGGGCCATTAAAGGGAAACTAGACCTTTTGCGTGCCACTGAGATAAGGCAAGAAGTGGAACAAAGTGGGATAGTACATCAATGGGTACTAAGATTTTTTGCGCAACTGTCGGGATTAAAGACATTCTTGGGAGTGCTGACCAGACCTGTAGTGATGCACTAATTGTAGGGAAGAGAGATGCTATACAGGGTAGTCTCAATCTAATCGCAACTAGTGTAGAATGTAAGTCGCACTGGGGGATTAGAGAAGATTCCATACTTGTCCATACCTTATTGTTTGAAGGAGACCACCAGTAGCGTAGTTGATCTAAAACGCATGCCCTGTAGTAATGAATGACGATCGTTCTCCTTTATTTAACCACTTGCCTACTGGGTACTTTTACCCCCTTCCTGCCCAGGCCAATTTTCAGCTTTCAGCGCTTTCACACTTTGAATGATAATTGTGCAATTGTGTGGTGATGCAACACTGTACCCAAACATTTTTATCATTTTTTTGAGACAGATAGAACTTTCTTTTGGTGGTATTTAATCACTACTGGGATTTTAGAAACAAACAAAAAAAGACTAAAAATTTTGATAGGCTGCACTGATGGGGCTGATGATCAGTGTCCTGACTATTAGTGCAAATGATGTGCTGATAGTTAAAGGCTCTCCTTTCCTCCCACAGACACACCAATAACCAGCAAGTCTGTTTACATGTGATCAGTGGTGACTGGACACAGCTTATCACATGATAAAGGGCCACTGTGATTGGCCCTTTACCCCGTTCTGTGATCAGCTGTGTCTAAAGGATACAGTGCTGCCTCACAGAGCATGCCGCAGGAGGCAGGGTTCTGGGAATACGTCTACTGAAGCCCTCCCAGAACTGGACCGTAGCCGTCTTTCAGCTATAGCGTGGTCGGCAAGTGGTTAATTGCATTTTTAGGAACCCAAAGAGGGAAAAGAAAAGGAGAGAGGGAGTATCATGGGAAGTATTTATTAGGTATTAGGGAAGGACATAAATGGAGTGGGGAAGAGGTCTAGTTGGGTGTAGGTATAACTTTAAAGATTTCTTTCATCACATTTATAACTTTTAGGTCTCTGTTTTGTACACGTTACTTAGTAGCACCTCACATGTTCCCTTAGCAAATAAAAATCCTCATAAAGTCTACAAAGAGTTATCCAGACTTTAGTCAGGTAATTCTTCATAGTGTGCCCTGAAAAGTCTTTAATGTTGCAGAACTGCTAAAGCATGAAAACTCTCATTGATTTTAATGTGTTTTTCTAGGCTTTGTGCCATATTAGCATGATGACCATAACGTCCTTTGGGAATTGTTGGCAAGGACATGTACAACTTCTGTAATGGATGCTATCACTGCCTTTGATGACTATGAACAAGTTTGGAACAAGTTCCTGTATATGCTGTGAACACCATTTTAGCTCCTTGAGGTACCATTAAACTTTCAGCTACAGGGCTGTATACGTTACAAATGTTGTATGAAGAGATCATTATAATTGTAAAGAATAAGGTGAAATATCCCTAAATACTGCAGTTAAGTGTCACATTTTTCATAAAACATTATTCATCATTGTTTCATCAGGTTTTTACGCCAAATATTGTGCAATGTTTCAGAAACATATCATGGCAAAAACTCTTATGAGTTTAAAATTATGCAGTGCTAATACCAAATGAAGTGTGGTTTTTACTGTGTCAGCTATGTAACTGAGCATTCTGAATAAGGGAAATTACAGAGTCAACATCTGAATTATTTAACTGTAACTCCCTTAAAAATATTTAGGTATCTGTTATTTCTGGCAGGTTGGCACTGAGACTCTAGGGGCGGTTTACTACGGGCAGTGGCGGATGGTGCTCCAGCCGCGGTGGGCAGCAAACAAACCACCCGAACACCCGATCCCCCCCCCCACCGCAGGTGGTACTCATGTAGTCGGGCTCTTAATCGGCACCGATGCAGAGCACTGAGAGATCGCTCTGAGCGGCCATCTCCAGAGTCCCAGGTCTTCCTGTACATTCTCCCCCCTGCCAATACGATCGCTTCTCCTCTTGGCCAATTGCGCTCCTCCTGCTTCCTGATTGGCTGGGAGGGGAAGCAGGAAGACAACAGTGAATATTAATTCGCTATTGTCACACAACTAGGTGGGATCCGGGCACAGTGCTCAGGCTCTAATCATGTGCTTCAAAAAAAAAAAACCCATTAGAATCCATGCACCTGGTGCCCTGCATGTAGCTTAGGGGCCGGGCGCATTAATTAGGGAGGCGGTGCCCCTCTATCCCGTGTGGAGTGGCTGCCACTGACTACGGGTATTGCAAATGTGGTAATGTCTCGCTAACTCACAAATGCTAATATAGATGTTACCTGGTATTTCTGAAGCTGTAGAAGACAGTTGATAAACCAGGTCAGTGTTGTAACCCTCAGATTCACAACAACATTTTGTATACATAAATCTGCTTGCTATGTAGTTGAAAGCATTTAACAGGACAAAAAAAATGCATATGCAGTTGCGGTTAAAATCTATTTAGCATTCCTAATGAGTGCCAGGTCCAGTGGCAAGTATTAACCCCCACAGAATTGGAAGATTACCACTGTTGTAATATGAGGGGGGGGGGGGCAGAGGACAAAAGATGTCAACTAAGAGAGCAGCCACCAGCACAAGGGACACTTCTCATTCAATGTAAGTACCGTCCCTTTTGCTGATTAAAAAACAAAAAAACTAAATTTAACTAAACTTAGTCATTAAGTAACTATGGGTTTTGGTGCATGATCCTACCAAGTTGCAATGCTCACAACTAAAGAACAGTTAGAGCACTGCATTGTGGTACTAAATCAAAGGATAAGTGTCCTATTCCTAGAACAAGTGCAAATCAAGGCAAGAAGCTTTCAGGCAGAGTTAAAGCACAAACAAAGTTGGGGCTTGAGGCAGATAACTGGGATGTTAAGATGGGCAATGGTCAGGACAGGTGTCAGAGAGGTGAACAATCAAAACTTATCACACAAGCCAACTATGCACTAGCAATACAGAAAGAATGACAAACACAACACTTACGCTGACATACTGTAGAGAAGGAGGAAGACTATTTATGAAGAAATGTTCCATTGGTTTGTGCAAAATTGTTATTCATCTGGACCAGGGGTCTCCAAACTATGGCCCAAGGGCCACATCAGGTTTGCAGTTAGGATTAGTTGCATATCCCCAGACTCAAACTCAGTTGGTGTCCACTTCTGATGGGGACCCTGATGAAAAGGGAAAAAGGGGAACTCTGATGGGGAACCCATGTATTGGTAAACTTTAAGAGGGACCCTGATGTAAGGGGGAACTCTGATATGTAAGGGAGCTCTGAAGTAATGGGGGAGCTTCTAATGTAAAAAGGGGGACTCTGATGTGAAAGGGGGTGCTCTGATGTGATGGTTGGCTTCCAATATCATGTTATTTATTGGAGTGTGTTTATTAATTTGTTTAAACTTCATTCATTCATAGTAAAAACAGTTTGTTTTTTTGTCCTGCAAATATTTGTAAAATATATGTGTGCCATCATACTGAAAAGTTTGAAAGACCCCTGACCTGGACAATGTTGGAGGCCATCTTGTATATGCCCTTGCTGCTTTCTCAATTTTTACCAGCAGGTGGCATAGACATACTGCTATAGACTCCATGCTCAGGAGACAGGTTAGACCCTGCCCATAAAATTTCCAGCTATAGCATCGCAGGGCAGTTGGTTTCTATGAGAAAATCATCTGAAAGCATACATCAGCATTTCCAATCATTTAAAGGCTAAATTCACCTTTTGTAAAAAATAAAATATAAAAAGCACTTAATTTTGCATGTAAAAAATGTGCATTTATTATTTTTCTACCATGGAGACTGCAAAGCATTGCACCCACGATCAGTAGATCGTAGGTGCAGTGTCAGGCTCCTGCAGACACTCCTGAATAGCTTAAAAGGTAGGAAAAAATTGCGCATAAAATCTAGTAGGCTGCCAACATTCCATTAGACATGTAGTGTAAATACAAAATAAAACAATACTAATGTGGCGCACCAAATGGTGACAAAATATAAAACCTGTGAAATACTCCTTGGTCGATAGGGATCCACATCAAAAGTAAATCAAAAAAGTTCCATAAAATGCTAGTATCCTTCAGTTATAAAAACAACAGTGTGCTGTAATTCCAGGAACAACAGTGTGCAGTAATTCCAGGAGCGTCCTGGAATTACTGCACACTGTTGTTTTTATAACTGAAGGATACTGGCATTTTATGGAACTTTTATGATTGTCTACTCCATGTTTTACAATAAACCCACTATACAGTGTTACACTATGTGTGTTTTTCTGTTTGTTATACTCATTACCATGGATCATCAATTTTTTTTTAAATCAAGTAGAACTTTATTGAAAGAACAATAAATGACAAGCAGCACAGCATAAAAAATGTTGTACATATTATGCATAAGCCTTCAACCTTTGTTATGTCACCCTAATTCGCATAAACTCAGTACAACCGCATACCACTTAGACCAGACAAAAAATTGTCAAACTGTAGAAATCTGTGAAGAATGGAGACCCCAGGTGAAATACGCATTCCAGTGACTATCATATCCCTTCTACAATAGTAGATGGTCCATAACTAGATCAGCCGGAGCTAGACCAAGAATGTCCAGCCAAGGAGCCCAGATTTTGTTGAATTTTTTTCACACTACCCCTGTGCTGATAAATGTATTTTTCCAGCCTGATAGTATCGCCCATTTGATTCAGCCACTCCTTCACTGTGGGGGGTTCCGTTGATTTCCAGTGCCTTAAAATTAATTTCCTGGCTTGGAAAAGGGCCCTAGCAATCGCTAGACTAGAGGCTTCCTCCTCAGGGACATCATCCATAATTCCCATCAAACAGTTTAGAGTGTTCAGTGAGATGGACCTGAAGCACTTGGTTAATAGTTCCCACCATATCTTTCCAATAGATATGCAATTTTGGGCACCTCCAGAGCATATGGATCAGGTCACCATGGTCCCTCATGCATTTTGTACAGGAAGGATCATCTTGCACACCCATTCTCACCAGTCTGGCTGGTGTGAAATGGACATGCAGGAGTGGATACAACTGGGACAGCCTTTGGGCCACATTTAAGGAGCACTGGGGAATTGCTACAAGTGCCTCCTCCCATTGGTCTTCCTCAAAAGCTCCAATATCCCCTTCCCATTTGGAAATGACCCCTGTAGTGCTTTCAGGCAGGAACTTGTTGAGCAGCACAGAGTATCTGCATGAGATAAAGCCTTTGTATGAGGTTACTTCCATCATATGCTTGGGCCTTGACCACATGTTGGAGTTGGAAATAAAACATCATGGAGGCAGGGAGGTCAAATTCCATTTGTAGAGCATGGAATGGGCGTAGTTTGTCATCCCTAAATATTTGGGCCATATGAGTAATCCCGTACTGTTGCCATCTTGTACCATATTGTAATTTCTCCAGCTCCAAGTACCTCTTGTTTCCCCATATGGGGCTAAACCTGGTGAATCCCTCAACCTGTTGTAAAGTTCTAGCTTTGTTCCACACTTTTTGCCTCAGGTTGTAAATTGGATACAGCTTGTTTGATTTAGACAACTGTAATGCCTCTAGGCCCTCCGCCACCTCCCCCCCCTGTCATAAACCAGAGAAGATGTGCCATAGGGTCCACCAAGTTCAACACCGAAGCACCAGCAGGGTACAAGACCCTGGCTATGTGCTGAAGCTGGGAGGCCAGATAGTACAAACATGGGTTTGGAAGTGCCATCCTGCCTGCTTCCTTGGGGCGCTGTAACTGTTCCAATTTTACCCTGGCTGTTGAGTTAAGCCAAATAAGGGACCTAAAAATGGAACTGATAACTCAAAATTGCTTCAATGGGACAACCATAGGGGAGTTGTGAAGTATGTAGAAAAGCTGTGGCATCAAGACAATTTTGATCAAGTTTATCCAGCCTACCAGAGATAATTTCAATCTAGACCACACTTTTACCTGATCCTTGCAGCGATTAAGTAAGGGGGTCAGATTTAAGGTGATATACTCGAGGGGATTATATGTAACCTGTACTCCCAAGTACCTGAATTCCGTGGATACAGGGATGTCTAGTAGAGTTGTCAGCTGTGGGTCAGACTTCTTATGTAATAGCATGAGAGGTGACTTAGTCCAGTTAAACACTAATACTGAATAATGGCCAAAGGTTCAGACCACCTCCATAGCCTCCTTCAGGGACGACGACGTGTCCCCCAATAGGAGCATGGTGTCATCTGCATACATTTTTCATGAAGCTCTCCATACTGAAATCCCCTGATTTTAGAATTAGAACGAATATGGGCTGCCAGCGGCTCTATGGCCAGAGTGAACAGTAAAGAGGATAGGGGGTAGCCCTGTCTAGTGCCCCTAAATAAACTAAAGGCCTTGGATACCCTCCCTGTCTCTCTAATAGCTGCCTTCGGGGAGCTATATAATAGTTGGACCCAGGCTATAAAGTCTTTCCCAAATCCAAATTTATGCAGCATGGCCCATAGATAGGGCCATTCAATACTGTCAAAGGCCTTGTGGGCATCGAGAGAGAGCAGTGCTCTGTCCCCCATATTATTAGATTTGGATTGTAAATTACCAAATAGCCTGCATAAATTTATAGCTGTCGTTTTCTGAGGCATGAACCTTGCTTGGTCCGAGTGAACTATGGCTGATATTACCTTGATCAATCTTAAAGCCAGCACCTTAGCCAGTATTTTCAAGTCAGATTGCAGAAGGGATATTGGCCTATAAGAGCCAGGGTCTAGGGGTCCTTTCCAGGTTTCAATAGTAAGACTATAATGGCTTTGGTCATAGAGGGAGGAAGGCGCCGTTTGTTTTGGCAGCATTAAATACCCCTAATGCCGCGTACACACGGTGTGGCTTTTCGACCGGACTTGTCCGACGGACGCCGATGGACCAAATCCGGCAGACAATTCGATCGCGTATGGGCTTCACCGGACCTTTAGCGGAGTTTTCCAGTCGCAAATCTGACGGACTTTAGATTTGGAACATGCTTCAAATCTTAAGTCGTAACTCCGCCGGACCTAGAAATCCACTCGTCTGTATGCTAGTCCGACGGACAAAAACCCACGCTAGGGCAGCTATTGGCTACTGGCTATCAACTTCCTTATTTTAGTCCGGTGTACGTCATCACGTACGAATCTGTCGGACTTTGGTGTGATCGTGTGTAGGCAAGTACGGTTGTTAGAAAGTCTGTTGAAAGTCTGCCAAAAGTCAGTCGAAAGTCTGTGGAAAAGTCTGTCGGATGGGCTGTTGGACTTTTGTAGCTGAAAAGTCCGTCCGTGTGTACGCGGCATAACAGTTTAGGTAATAGGTGTTCACCATACTGCTTATACACCTCTGCAGGAATTCCATCCTCTCCCGGCGCTTTTGAGTTGGGGAACATTCCGGTCGCCGTCTGTAGCTCCTCCAATGTCAGAGGACCATCCAGTAATTGCCTGTGTCTGACAGAGTAGGTAACTCTACCCCTCCAAGATATGTGTGTAGAGAACTATCCATATAGTTCTGCTGAGAACGATATAAGTCAGAGTAATATGTACTAAGAGCCGTTATGATGGTGTCTGGAGAATTGGTTACTGTACCATCAGGTACCCGCAAGGCACCAATGGATGGTGATATCTGCTGTGAATGGGCAATTTTTGCTAAAAGGCGACCAGTATGTTCACCCTCCTCATAAAATGCAAGTTTGCTGAAAAAGCGCCTCCGCTCTCTCGCCGAGGAGGTGAGCCGACTAAGGGTATCCTGAGCAGACAACCATTTATCCCTCCAAACCTCCGTGGGGTTAGAGATAAGCTCGACCTACAGATCATGCACCAATCACTCCACCCCCTCCCTTTGTGCATTGGAAGCCCTTTTGAATGCATTGATTTCTCTAATAAACAGTACCTGAAGAAAGGCCCTAAATGTCTCCCACACCACCCCCTTATCTGGGTGTCGCTTCTGATCAGACCAAAAATGTGTTATTGTTTGTGCTATCTGGGCCTGGGATGGGAGGAGATTCAGCCAGAAGGCATTTAGCTTCCAAGGGACCCTAAGTAGTGTTAACGGTAGACAAACCACCAGGCTAAGGACCAGTGGAGAGTGATCTGATATCCTGATATCCCCCTCATGGCATATTTTATCTCCGCCACCGATTGGACAGCTGTATCCGGACAGAGGCAAAGATCAATGCATGACAACGACATATGTGATTATGAAAAGCATGAGAATTGTCTCTCCCCAGGGTTCCTACTTCTCCACAGATCAGTCCAGCCCACTTCCTCAACCAGTTTTCTCAGGGCTGTGCGGCATGCGCCTCTACCTGATGTCACCAGGGGGTGTTTTTTTGTAATGGGGGTCCATGTAACAATTAAAGTGACCCAGGATATATAACAGGACATCCGGATGACCCAACTGAAATTCCAACACCTCCCGCAACACCTGATGATTATATGGAGGTGGAATATAGACAAAGGCAAGTATATACTTCAAAGAGAACAGCCGACAGTATAAAATTACATACCTTCCCTCAGTGTCCACCACACTATCAAGGTAGTCTAGTGAGCCATGTATCAATACACTCACCCCTCTGGAAAAGGAGGTGTGAGTGGAATGATAGGACCAGCCCACCCAACTGAACTTTAGGCAAGACAGGGAGTCAGGGGTGAGGTGAGTATCCTGTAAAGCACAGATAGCAGGGAGGTATTTATGCATAGATGTAATGAAATCATAGTACGCTTGAGGGGGTCACCCAGCCCCCTAACGTTCCTCCTGGTCATGGATTCTCATTTGTATCCAACCACCCAGAGGCATCAGCTGCCTTTTCAAAGAAGTGGGTCTGGCCTCTTGCAGTGATGCGGAGTCTCGCCAGATATAGCATAGCATAAGGCGCCTGTAATTTCTGCAGCCTTTTCTTTACCTCGGTGAAACAGGCCATTCTTTTCTGTACATCAGAGGAAAAATCAGGATAGAATGAGATACGAGCCACGTTAAACTGGATGTTTTGCCTCTCCCGGGCCAAGCGCAGGATGATCCCTCTATCCCTGTAATGTAGCATTCGTGCCAGTATAGGACCAGGGGGGTGTCCCGGAGGTAGGGGCCTCAGGGGTACTCTGTGAGCTCTTTCTACAGCATATAGTGTTGTAAATGCCTCCTTTGCAAACACCTCCAGTAGCCATCTCTCCACGAAATCAGTGGGGTCTCTACCCTCCAGTTTCTCAGGGAGACCCACCATATATACATTATTTCGTCTTATTCTGTTTTCAAGGTCATCAGTGCGTTGCTCAACAGCTGCAAACACCTTAGTATTATATTGTGAGTCTCTGATCAGAGGTAGAAGCTTATCTTCCATGTCACTGATCCTACTTTCAGCAGCAGTGGTTCTTTCTCTGATCTTTTGCAGATCCTGTCTTATCAGGGACACTTCCTCCTTTAGACCACTAAAGTGTTCTTGCAGTGTATAAACTGAGGCAGTACATTTATTAACTGCTATCAGGATCTCAGCTAGTGTAAGCTGTGCAGTGTCCTCATCCCCACTGTCTCCTCTGACTGTGCTTCCATTTAGATTTGCATCTGTGTACCCTGTTTCACCTTCCTCCACATGCACTTGTTCCATAGCTTCACCTTCAAGCTCACCCCCCCCCCCCTCAGCCGAGTCAGTAATATTCAGGGATCCCGCCAACTTCTGGGCATAATAACGAATGTCTTTAGTGGGAGGGGTCGCTACTGGTATTCTTAGGGGTCTTGGGGTGTTTACTCACAGTTTCTTTAAGTTTATCAGCCCCCCGCTGCTGGAGACCCATGGCAACGCCATTTTGGAGCTCCGGCCGCTGTACATTCTCCTTGCCCTTTCCCCTCAGAACCATCATGGATTTGTTTCTAGCCGGGTGACACTGCAGGGTCTCACTAGGAGCAGGAGTCGTCCGATAGCCGGGAAACTGTGTGGGGTAACCTGCGGGAGCTCTGTTAGGTAGCTGATACTCACATGCCGGTCCAGGCCATGCCCCCATGGATCATCATTTTTACTTTTGATGTGGATCACTATACACCATGGAGTTTGTTGTCTGATGTTGGAACCTCTCTTCTAATACTGGAAGTGGCTTACTCTCAGATCATCGACTTCATATGTTGAACCCCATTGAGGTTTCCCCTCACGAATGCCTATTTGACTCCTATGCTGTACAGTATTTGAGTCCACCAAGTCTGGTAAGCATGCCAACCTTATCTTTTCTTCACACACACAATAAAGTTTGATATTACCGGGAGAAGTGTGAGGGACTTTTCCATGCACAGGATTTATTTTTATGCTGTGCATATTGTTTATTAAAGAATGCTTTAAAATTTTTTGATTCATTCATCTTTTGAACACTCACTTTGAACTTTTATTTGTTTATATACATCATATATTGTTATATTCATTTATACGTTATTGTTTGTTTCATTTCATCATATTCATATTATTTCACAGGTTTTATGTTTTGTCACAATTCGGAGCGCCACATTATTATTGTTTTACTCCTGAAAAGCTGTCTGCCCATACCTCCATATGTGCAGACAGTTACTCAGCTGCCAAAAGTGTCAATGAACTACCGGGGCACTGATGAGTGCCCTGGTAGTTCATTGAGGACTACAAGCCATCTGCCATAGTGGCAGACCGGACTTGTAGTTCATTCACAGATCACTTTAAATTAATGATATGGCTGTATATGTGACAGCGTTTGCAGGGAGTGGCGCAATCCTGTGACTGCTATGTCCACCAGAAACAGAGCATCGATCTGAGTACAGAGTGGCTGTGCTCCGCCCTCGTACTATGTGATCGCTGTGACCCATCACAGTGATCAAATTTCCAGTAGTAAACAATGGCTGTCATTTATACAGCCATTGAGAACTACTGTGATTTCTGTGGTCACGGTGATAACATGGCACAGGGCCAGTCAATTACAACTGCAAAAAAAACTCACCATGCCTCTTACTAAACACCTTGGACTGTCTACTTTTGATTTTGGGGGCATTTGTGCTGTCCTGACATTTTAGGGCCTCAAGAAATGAGTTAGCAGTACAGTGACTAAGCAGTTATGAACGGCATAGTGGCTAAGAGGTTAGCACTTCTGCCTAACATCACTAGGGTTGTCGGTTCGATTCCTAATAACGACCCTACCTGCCTGGAGTTTGAATGTTTTCCCTGTGCCTGCATGGCTTTCCTCCTACATGCCAAAGAGAAGCTGGTAGGTTAATTGGCTTCTGTCTAAATTGGCCCTATCACAGTATGTGTGTGAATGTGTGTTAGGGACCTCGGATTGTAAGCTCCTTGAGGGCAGGGACTGATGTGAGTCTACAATATATATGTGAATGGCTGTGTAAATTGATGGTGCTACATAAGTACCTGTAATAAAAATACAGTAACTAAGTACATCAGGACTGGTCAATTTACAAATATATACACCTTAGTTTGTAGACTCTAATTTTCACACAGACTAAATAATATACAGAACATTTATTTGGGTTATTTTTACCTAAGAAATGTAGCAGAATACATTGTGGCCTAAATTTATGAAGAAATATTATTTGTTTGCAAAATTTTATAACAAAAACAGCTTTTTTTCAAAATTTGGGGTATTTTTCACTTACAAGTGCATCCGGAAAGTAATAACAGCACTTCACTTTTTCCACATTTTGTTACGTTACAGCCTTATTCCAAAATGGATTAAATTCATTATTTTCCTCAAAATTTTACAAACAATACCCATAATGACAACATAAAAGAAGGTTGTTTGATATCTTTGCAAATTTAGTAAAAATAATAAACAAAAAAAATCACATGTACATAAGTATTCACAGCCTTTGCGCAATCCTTTGCTGAAGCACCTTTGGCACCAAGTACAGCCTAAAGTCTTATTGAGTATGATGCTACAAGCTTGGCAAACCTATTTTTGGGCAGTTTCTATCATTCTTCTTTGCAGGACCTCTCAAGTTCCATCGGGTTGGATGGGGAGTGTAGATGAACAGCCATTTTTAGATCTCTCCAGAGATGTTCAATCAGGTTCAAGTCTAGGCTCTGGCTGGGCCACTCAAGGAAATTCACAGAGTTGTCCGGTGGCCAATCCTTTGTTATCCTTGCTGCGTACTTAGGGTTGTTGTCCTGTTGAAAGATGAACTCTGGTCCAGAGCACTCTGGAGCAGGCTTTCATCAAAGATGTCTCTGTACGTTGCTGCATTCATCTTTACCCTAAACTTGACTAGTCTCCCAGTTCCTGCCACTAAAAAAACATCACCACAGCATAATGCTGCCACCACCATGCTTCACTGTAGGGATGGTATTGGCCAGGTGATGAGCGGTGCCTGGTTTCCTCCAGACATGACGCTTGCCATTCAGGCCAAAGAGTTCAATCTTTGTTTCATCAGACCAGAAAATTTTGTTTCTCATGGTCTGAGAGTCCTTCAGGTGCCTTTTGGCAAACTCCAGGCAGGCTGTCATGTGCCTTTTCCATCTGGCCACCCTACCATACAAGCCTGATTAGTGGAGTGCTGCAGAGATGGGTGTTCTTCTTGAAGAGTCTTCTCTCTCCACATAGAAACACTGGAACTCTATCAGAGTGACCGTCGGTTCTTGGTCACCTCCCTGACTAAGGCCCTTCTCCCTCGTTCAGTTTGGCCCGCTCCAGGACTTCTTCCATTTACGGATGATGGAGGCTACTGTGCTCATAGGGACCTTCAAAGCTGAAGAAATTTTTTTGTACCCTTCCCAAGATCTGTGTCTCCATACAATCCTGTCTCAGAGGTTTACAGACAATTCCTTGGACTTCATGACTTGGTTTGTGCTCTGACATGCACTGTTAACTCTGGGAACTTATATAGACAGGTGAATGCCTTTCCAAATCATTTCCATTAAACTGAATTTACCACAGGTGAACTCCAATCAAGTTGTAGAAACATCTCCAAGTTGATCAGTGGAAACAGGATGCACTTGAGCTCAATTTTGAGTGTCATGGCCAAGGGTGTGAATACTTATGTACATGTGTTTTTTTTGTTTATTATTTTTTAATAAATTTGCAAAGATTTCAAACAAACTTCTTTCACGTTGTCATTATGTAGTATTGTTTGTAGAGGATTTTGAGGAAAATAATGAAATGAACCAACTTTTTTAAGTAAGGCTGTAACATAACAAAATGTGGAAAAAGTGAAGCGCAGTAAATACTTTCCGGGATTCACTGTATGTAGCAAAAAATAATAAAACCCAGTGATGATTTAATTCCCCTTAAGGAAAGCTCTGTCTGTCCCAAAAAATTATAACAATTTCATTTGGGTACAGTGTTGCATGACTGAATAATTGTCATTCAAAATGTGAGAGCAGTGAAAACTGAAAATTGACCTGGGCAGGAAGGGGGTGAAAGTGTCCGGTATCGAGGTGGTTAACCACTACGCGCCCGCACTATAGCCGAAAGACGACTACAGCGCGACGCTCAATTGCCAGGAGGGCGTCCCTGGACGTCCTCCTGTTTACTTCCTCCCTGCACGCGGCCGCGGGCGTGCATCGGGGGAAATCTGTGTTGGCCGTGTCCCTTGGACACAGCCAATCACAGATCGTGCTAAATGGCCAATCACAGCGGCCATTTAGCACTCGAAAGGAGTGTCCAATGAGAGATGATCTCATATGTAAACATCTCTCATTGCCGACTTTCCCTCCTTACACAGAGACCGCGTGTGAGGAGGGAGAGCGACCTGCAGCTGCAGCGTGAGTGTTTGAACACTAACACAGTGCCACACACACACAAACACACATGCCCACCTGTCCCCAGTGCCACCTATCGGTGCCATCTGTCCCTAGTGCCACCTGTCAGTGCCATCTGTCCCCAGTGCCACCTATCAGTGCCATTTGTCCCCAGTGCCACCTGTCCCCAGTGCCACCTATCAGTGCCATCTGTCCCCAGTGCCACATGTCAGTGCCATCTGTCCCCAGTGCCACCTGTCAGTGTCACATGTCATCAGTGACACGTATTAGTACCATCTGTCATCAGTGCCACATCAGTGTCACCTGTCATTGTCCTGGTGCTCTAGGGCCTTCAAAAGTGTAATAGGTAGTCAACAAGTTAGATGTGTAATTTATGCTTCTAGAACACGTGATGGTGCTCCCTGCATGTTGGGCCTCTATGTGGCCAGGCTGTGAAAAAGTCCCACACATGTGGTATCATAATACTCAGGAGGAGTAGCAGAATGTATTGTGGGAAAAAATATCAACATCAAAAACATCACCATGCATCTTACTAAATACCTTGGAATGTCTACTTTCAAAAAAGGGGTCATTTGGGGGGTATTCGTACTTTCCTGGCTTGTTAGCCTCGGTTCACACTGGGACGACTTGTCAGGCGACCTAGTCGCCTGACAAGTAGCGTCCTGTTCTGTGCAATGGAACCGTTCTAATTGGAGCGACGCAAGTCGCTACGACTTAGAAAAAGGTTCCTGTATGACTTTGGGGGCGACTTGCATTGACTTCTATACAGATGTCATTTTGCAAGTCGCCGCTGAGTCGTGTCCTGGGTCGCCTGAGGCAGTCGCGCTGTAAGTCGTGCTGTCTCAGTGTGAACCGGCCCTCGCAAGAAATGAGGCCACCAGTACATCAGGTGTGATCAATTTTTTATGATTTGCACCACAGCTTGTAGACTCTCTAACTTTCACAAAGACCACATAATATCCACTAATTTGGGTTATTTTTTTACCAAAGATATGTAGCAGTATAAATTGTGGCCAAAATTTATGAAGAAAAATTAATAATTTGCAAAATTTTATCACAGAAACAAAGAAAAATACGTTTTTTTTTTTTTCAAAATTTTCGGTCTTTTTTCATTTATAGCGCAAAAAATAAAAAACCCAGAGATGATCAAATACCACCAAAAGAAAGCTCTATTTGTATGAAAAAAGGACAAAAATTTCATTTGGGTACAGTATTACATGACTGAGTAATTGTCATTCAAAGTGTGAGAGTGCTGAAAGCTGAAAATTGGTCTGGGCAGGAGGTGGGTTTAAGTGCCCAGTAGGCAAGTGGTTGGACAAGTTTATTATGGATGACCATATTGAGGTTTCTTTAATAGTTTTGATTCTCCACTATTGTCCTTAGGTTAACAGGTAGGGAAAATTATTAAAAGGAAACTATAGTACTTGTTGGTTTGTTTTATATTAGTTTTTAAATTATAATATTTTATATAGTATATTTTTTAAAAGCACATACGTTTATAGACTGATCATTACTGTTATTATTTGTATACAATCCTAATTTTACAAATACACATTTAATGCAGAGTGCCTCCATGCTTCAGTGTGTGGAATGCATGCTGGATTTTCACAGCTTTGCATTGTTGCCTACTTTTAGAATAAAGATGCACATGGTCTTCTCTGTAGAGGAAAACTCAACTAACTAACTAGCTTAGACTGGTTCTGTGCAATGTAGGTAAAAAGATATCTAAAACCAGAGCCGCCATTGGAGGGACAACCAATATACACGTGAGGGGCCTCCCCAGGGGCTCGACCACCGAGCAGGGCAAGGAGGCGCGTGGCTGCTCTGTCTTTCACTATGCATTCAACATTCAACAGAAGAGTCGGCAGCTGCTGCTGCTGCTATTTTGCTCATATGGGGCTCTTTACTGCCACCTGTGGCTGCTTTCTGCATGTTCACTCCTCGTGTATGTGCTGCTTGTACTATATTCTGAATTGTGATCGGCTGCAGCTCCTGTCTCAGGGACATGTGTCAGCTTTGTGGAAACAATGTGGGACTCGGAAGACTTCTTTTACCAGTAGGGTCTGTGTGTATAAGTGAGGGGAGGGGCTGTTTGTGTACAGGGGAACCAGAGTTGTGTGTGTTGTGAGTGTGTTGTGTGTGTGCATTGTGTATGTATGTGTGGTGTGGTGTGTTGTGTGTGTTTTGTATATGTGTTGTGTGTGTACTCTGTGTGTGTTGTGTGTGTGTGTATGTGTGGTGTGTTGTGTGTGCTGTGTGTGTGCTCTGTGTGTGTTGTGTGTGTGCTCTGTGTATATGTGTGTTGTGTGTGTGATGTGTGTGTGTTTGTGTGTGTGATGTGTGCGCTGTGTGTGTGCTGTGTGTGTGTGTATGTGTTATGTGTTTGTGTTGTGTGTGTGTTGTGTTTGTGTGTGTTGTGTGTTGTGTGTGTATGTGTTGTTTGTGTGTGTATGTGTTGTGTGTGTGTGTCTGTGTGTATTGTGTGTGTGTGTTGTGTGTGTGTGATGTGTGTTGTGTGTTTGTATGTGTTGTTTATGTGTGTATGTGTGGTGTATTGTGTGTGTCAGAGGTGACTGAGTGTGTACAGATGTGAGGGTGGCTGAGTGTGTACAGATGTGAGGGGGCAGAGTATGTACAGGTGTGAGGGGGCTGAGTGTGTACAGATGTGAGGGGGCAGAGTATGTACAGGTGTGAGGGGGCTGAGTGTGTACAGATGTGAGGGGCAAAGTATGTACAAGTGTGAGGGGGGTTGAGTGTGCACAGATGTGAGGGGGCTGAGTGTGTACAGATGTATGTGAGGGGGGCTAAGTGTGTACAGATGTGAGGGGGGCTGAGTGTGTACAGATGTGAGGGGGGCTGAGTGTGTACAAGTGTGAGGGGGGCTGAGTGTGTACAGATGTGGGGGGGCTGAGTGTGTACAGATGTGAGGGGGGCTAAGTGTGTACAAGTGTGAGGGGGGCTGAGTGTGTACAGATGTGGGGGGGCTGAGTGTGTACAGATGTGAGGGGGCTGAGTATGTACAGATGTGAGGGGGACTGAGTGTGTACAGGTGTGAGGGGGGCTGAGTGTGTACAGATGTAGGGGGGCTGAGTGTGTACAGATGTGAGGGGGGCTGAGTGTGTACAGATGTATGTGAGGGGGCTGAGTGTGTACAGATGTGAGGGGGGCTGAGTGTGTACAGGTGTGGGGGGATGAGTGTGTACAGATATGAGGGGGGGCTGAGTGTGTACAGATGTATGTGAGGGGGGCTGAGTGTGTACAGATGTGAGGGGGCAGAGTGTGTACAGATGTGAGGGGGGCTGAGTGTGTACAGATGTGAGGGGGCTGAGTGTGTACAGATGTGAGGGGGCAGAGTGTGTACAGATGTGAGGGGGGCAGGGTGTGTACAGATGTGAGGGGGCTGAGTGTGTACAGGTGTGAGGGGGGCAGAGTGTGTACAGGTGTGAGGGGGGGGCAGAGTGTGTACAGATGTGAGGGGGCATAGTGTGTACAGATGTTAGGGGGGCTGAGTGTATACAGGTGTGAGGGGGCAGAGTGTGTACAGATGTGAGGGGGGCTGAGTGTGTACAGATGTGAGGGGGCAGTGTGTGTACAGATGTGAGGGGGGCTGAGTGTGTACAGATGTGAGGGGGCAGAGTGTGTACAGATGTGAGGGGGGCTGAGTGTGTACAGGTGTGAGGGAGCAGAATGTGTACAGATGTGAGGGGGATGAGTGTGTACAGATGTGAGGGGGCTGAGTGCGTACAGATGTGAGGGGGATGAGTGTGTACAGATGTGAGGGGGGATGAGTGTGTACAGATATGAGGGGGGCTGAGTGTGTACAGATGTATGTGAGGGGGGCTGAGTGTGTACAGATGTGAGGGGGGCTGAGTGTGTACAGATGTATGTGAGGGGGCTGAGTGTGTACAGATGTGAGGGGGGCTAAGTGTGTACAGGTGTGGGGGGGATAAGTTTGTACAGATATGAGGGGGGCTGAGTGTGTACAGATGTATGTGAGGGGGGCTGAGTGTGTACAGATGTGAGGGGGGCTGAGTGTGTACAGATGTGAGGGGGGCTGAGTGTGTACAGATGTATGTGAGGGGGCTGAATGTGTACAGATGTGAGGGGGGCTGAGTGTGTACAGGTGTGAGGGGGCTGAGTGTGTACAGGTGTGAGGGGGGCTGAGTGTGTACAGATGTATGTGAGGAGGCTGAATGTGTACAGATGTGAGGGGGCTGAGTGTGTACATGTGTGAGGGGGCTGAGTGTGTACAGGTGTGAGGGGGGCTGAGTGTGTACAGGTGTGAGGGGGCTGAGTGTGTACAGGTGTGAGGGGGCATAGTGTGTACAGGTGTGAGGGGGCTGAGTGTGTACAGGTGTGAGGAAGGCTGAGTGTGTACAGGTGTGAGGGGGGCTAAGTGTGTACAGATGTGAGGGGGGCTGAGTGTGTACAGATGTGCGGGGGCATAGTGTGTACAGGTGTGAGGGGGCCGAGTGTGTACAGATATGAGGGGGGCTGAGTGTGTACAGATATGAGGGGGGCTGAGTGTGTACAGATGTGCGGGGGCATAGTGTGTACAGGTGTGAGGGGGGCTGAGTGTGTACAGGTGTGAGGGGGGCTAAGTGTGTACAGATGTGAGGGGGCTGAGTGTGTACAGATGTGAGGGGGGCTGAGTGTGTACAGATGTGAGGGGGGCTGAGTGTGTACAGATGTGAGGGGGGCTGAGTGTGTACAGATGTGAGGGGGGCTGAGTGTGTACAGATGTGAGGGGGGCTGAGTGTGTACAGATGTGAGGGGGGCTGAGTGTGTACAGATGTGAGGGGGGCTGAGTGTGTACAGATGTGAGGGAGCTGAGTGTGTACAGATGTGAGGGGGGCTGAGTGTGTACAGATGTGAGGGGGGCTGAGTGTGTACAGATGTGAGGGGGGCTGAGTGTGTACAGATGTGAGGGAGCTGAGTGTGTACAGATGTGAGGGGGGCTGAGTGTGTACAGATGTGAGGGGGGCTGAGTGTGTACAGATGTGTTGACTGCCTGCAGGACTGTGGGATGGCCAGTGAGTGGATTTAGAGGGATGGCCAGTGGGTTGGCTCTAGGGAATACTGGTGGTCGAACCCGGGGAGGGGGGCCAGGTCTAAAGCTGTGTAAGGGGCCCCAAAATTTCTGATGGCTGCCTTGTCTGAAACCATGTAGTATCAGACTCGCTATGTGATTTTTTTTTTTATATTTAGTTGACTTAAAATGATGAAAAACTGTCTTACTCCTCATGTGTCCACCAACACTTCACACTTATCTCTGCCATACAGTTAAGACACATGCCTTGAATCTTATTCTGCCCCGTTGGGTTACACCTAATACAGAATTCTCTAATTGTAACTTGGTGGTTGAGTTGTTTCCTATTGCCTATTTTCTAATGTTTGTTGATCAGCCCAGATACCTAAAAACACTTTTAGGAATAGAGTGCCCTTGAATAAATCTATTTTAAAGCTATCCCAGGTGGGCTGCACTAAAACGTATATTTAATGCCTTTGTGTTTCTTTAATACAGACAGCTATTTTCTCAGCTTATCCTTTTGCTTATACAATTTCCCTTTTGTGGAAAGCATTGACTTTTATGAGCTGAGTTAGCAATAGATTTTATTCACCTTCTGATTTAATTAAGTCTTCCAAAGGAGCATAAATCCCCAGGGAAGGAACATTTGTTTGGGACAATAAATCATTTTTTTTTTTTTTTTTTTTTACAGATTACTGTTTAAGGGCCATTTTAGCTTTTATGATATTATATTAATTGTGTGCCCTGAAAAGAATGTACTTTCTGACGTTTAGGGAATACTAAGGCTTTTTCGTTCTTTGGAATAGCTTGTTTTATAGTCAAATGTTCAATGTGCCAGTGTGTTAGAAAAATAAAGATGGAAGACTTCAATTTAAAAACAGGTTGAATTTGAATTCAACGTTTACATAAATGAATTTTCTTCTAATCATCGTAAAATGGTTATGGGGAAACCAACCCAAAAACCTATTTTGTCTGGGATTAACCAGTCAGTGGTCACCCCTTTAGGCCCCTCCACTGACCAGTGGTTTCAGAGGTTGTTTTACAGCAGATTTGAGGCATTATAACTCCTACGGTGCTTTAGACATGAACATGGACTGCAGTATCAGCAGCAACATCATTGTGTCTCATTATACAGCAACATGAAGATATTGCATAACTATAGGAACACATGGGTGGGACAATACCTTTAAAGCGGAACTTAACTGTAAACAACAAAAATGTAAAACTTTATTTACCGTAATTAATTGTCAATATTTAAAGCAAACTCACCCATTCCTCCACATCTTCATGCACTATTTTATTGAAAAATCACTTTGAAAAACACCCCATAGCAGTGGCCATCATCAGTAAGCGCAAATGATGCATATAGAATTTATTTCTTGGAATGCATCTGATTTTAGGGCAGGCAGGCAGGCAGGAGGGTGTGCTTACCTGAGTAAGCCCCTCCTCCCCTCCTCTCAATGAAAGAAACAAAAATGCCAAGAGGATTTCTGGGATGTATGACATTTTGGCCTAGGCTGGAAATGAGGAAACAACTCAAGACATGTAAAAATAAAGATTAAAACAAATAAATATATTATATATTATATCTTCCTATCTATTTACTAAGGCTAGCAGCATACAGATTAAAAATAGCTAGTGCTTCTCCACTGCCTGATGCTTGTTCAGCGTTCTGAGCTTTGACTGAGGGGTGCAAATGCGATAAACATACAGCAGCAAGGACTTTCATGTACCGAACTACATAACGGGCCATTCCGCGTAATTCTTAGGTTTGGTATTAGGTCGTGCTGACCAATTCTTCCCCCCCACGGTTTGTGTGATGAAGACATCTGACCGGATAATACATCTAGACCTGTTGGTCACTAAGCCTCTTTGACCTGTATGGCATATGCCATTTCAAGCCACTACTTCCGGTAAGCCTCCATACTTTCTGGTGATGGTCCTGGCACTGTCTTCAAACTTCCGTGCACCTCTGGTCTTTTACGGTCCATTTATCTACCAGGCTACCGGGTCTAAAGCTTTTCTGCACGTACAAGAAAACACCTGCTCATCATTGCTTATGCACTGATATCACAGATTTTTTCTTTGGTGTTTTGGATTTTATATTTGAAATTTGTTTTTGATGTTTATTTGATTTGAACACATATATGTATTATTATTTTGCTTACTAGTCACTGTCACATGTGCTCACGTGGCATTTGTTTGGTTCACATTGTAATTTTGTGATGTCATTCTATGCTTAGTTTTTCTGCTTATACTTAACAATAGCGCCACACTTTGAATTTTCTGTTGTTATTTTTGTCCCTGAGTCTACGGGTGTGTTGGCTGCTTCTTTAGTTTGTTTTTAGCGCAGCGCTGTACCACATTTTACAAATAATGTTGACTGAGAGAATAAAGTTTAACTTTGACCAGTGGCGGCTGGTGCCCCAATCTTTTTGGGGGGGGCACAAACAAACTGAAAAATACTAAAAAAAAAATATCAATTGCAGTCACTGTGCCATCAAATGCTGCCACTGTGCCCATCAAATGCTGCCAATGTGCCCATCAAATGCTGCCACTCTGCCCATCCAATGCTGCCACTGTGACCCCCCGCCCGGCACTTACCCTGTCTCGGTGGGGCAGCGGGTGACGGAGGTGAGCAGTGTCCTCCGAGCAGTGTCTTCCGAGCGAATATTCATTCGCTGTTCTAACACACCTGGGTGAACTGCGAGCGCCATGCTTGACGCTCGCAGGTCACCTTTTTTGATGCCTATTAGAGCCTATGGCTTTAATCAGGTGCTTCAAAAACACCCCCTGCCTCTGTAATTCAGGCGCCCGAAAAGGTTGCATGCATTGTTGTATTTGAAGCCACACTGCCATGCAAAGGCACCTCTGCAATGTGTAGCCCTTAAAGTGATTCTAAAGTCTCGTTTTTTTTTTTCTTTAAAAATAACAAACATGTTATACTTACTGTACCTGCTCTATGCAGTGGTTTTGCACTGAGCAGCCCAGATCCTCCTCTTCTTGGGTCCCTCGCCAGAGCTCCTGGCCCCTCCCTTCTGTCGAAAAAAAATGTTTGACCAGTGATATTGAGCAAAGGGTTAGTGCCACATCCAATATTAGAGAAGAAAAGGAAAAATCCCCTTTGTGGTGGACTTTTAAGGCATTATCATTTTTTTCTAAGAAGATTTTAGTAGAATGTTTTAATAATTTCAAAAAGTATTTATTAGAAAAATGTATAGAAAACATAAAAAACACGGAATGTTTTTACATATCTAAAACTTAAACACTGTCACGAGGATGAGTCCTCTCCATTTGTTTGCTGGATGTCGAGACGAGTGGTCATAAGTTTTTGCTATTCAAGCTGTGGTCCACTACTCTTCCACAACACATCCGCTCCTGCACTTTGGGAATAGTACTTACAATTAGCAGAGCTTTTTTCTTTCCCGGCCCCAGTGGGTCTTCAGGCCTTTTTTACCCCTCGATCTTCCCTCCCTTGTTGTGGAGGAGGGGGTGTTGGGTCAATGGCGAGTCAAAAGTCCCCCCTGGGTCTGACATTGATATCCCTATATACATGTACTACTAAGGATTTCTTGGATGAGAATTTGAAAGCATGTGTGCTCTCCTATGTTTTTAAAGAGACAACTACTGGAATGTTAACTATACCGTCACAACATTTAAATATAATTTCTTCTTGCTAAATACCCCTGAAGAAGGAGACAACTTAGTACTCTGAAACGCATTGGGTACAAGAAGTATAGACTGGTATTGTGTTACATTGTCTATGACGGTGTTTAAGTTTTAGATATGTAAAAACATTCTGTGTTTTTTATGTTTTCTATACATTTTTCTAAAATACTTTTTGAAATTATTAAAACATTCTACTAAAATCTTCTTATAAAAAAAAATTATCGTGCCTTAAAAGTCCACCACAAAGGAGATTTTTCCTTTTCTTCTCCCTCCTGTAGAGTGCCCCCACAGCAAGAAGCTTGCTATGGGGGCACCCTAGCTGAGCTGCAGCTCTGTGTGTCCATTCAGACATGGAGCTGCAGTTTGGCCTCGCCCCTCCCACTGCCCTTATTGCCTAACTGACTTTAAGTGACAGCAGTGGCAGCAGTGTCTCGGCCAATTAGGAGGGAGAGTGCACATTGCTGGATCCAGATGAGGCTCATGTAAGTATTGAGGGGGGCTGAGGGGGGCTGCTGCACACAGAAGGTTTGCATTAATGTTAAAAACCTTCTGCCTTTAGAAACACCTTAACTCTAAACTATATGAGTGCCCAGCCTGAATACACTGCATCTGAGCTCCAAAAACCAAACATGTTATTTATTTCATTTTTTATATTCAAAGCAAACTCACCCATCTCACCATATCCTCATGCTTTATTTTGCTGAGAATTCACACCCCCTAGCATTTCTGGCCATGACCATCTTGAGAAAGGGCCAATAATTCATGTAGCATTCACTTCCTGGAATCCATCTGCCCTTAGCTCAGGCACGCAGGCAGAAGGTAGTGATGAGAAAATCCCTCCTCCCCTCCTGAAGACTCCTGGGATGTATGACATCATTTGTCTAGTCCTGGAAAACAGGATGTAACCAGAATGCATTTGAAGAAATGTAAAATGCAAGTTTAAAACAAGTAAATATAATATAATATAATATAATATACCTTCCTATCTATTTACTAATGCTAGCAACATAAGGATTAAAGATAGTCAATGTTGATTGAGAGAGTGAAGTTCCACTTTAAGAGCAGGCTTGCCTTGGAGGTAGCTCAAAGCTCCTTTAAAATACTGTAAGGAAAATGGCTGCACTTTGGTTCACTTGGTTCACTATATATATTTTTGATAAGAGGCCTGAACTCTTTTTTTTATTATACAAGATAGGTGAAACGCTTTTTTATGCAAGGCTTTGACAATGTTTAAGTGGAAATTTTATTGAGCGAGCTGTCTGCAAAAACAGCAGATTTGCGGTGACAATACTTGTGAATATGTACGGGAACAAGTTAGAACATCCCACCGCAAGTCTGGGCCTAATGCCAAACGGCTCCTTATCGAAAGTATCTTAAAAGGTTATTTCTATATTACACCCTTTTCTCGGAATTAAGCTAAGACAAATATATTTTGATAAGGAAATTTGGGGTATTTTTTTGTTAGGTTCTTTTTAAGCACGTCATTTAGCAGAAATATCATTGTCTTTACATATATGTCATATACCATGTAACTTGTGATACTTGTACTCTTGTGATTGGATAAGCTAAGGGACCGCCCCTTGGTTTGCCCCTAATGATGTATAATGAATTGTTTTCATATATAACATGTGAGAAAAATATAAAGGTTCATATTATCGATATCCAACATAATTGTGTGGTGTTGTTTATATCACTCATTTTCCAATCGATTGAAGAGGCCTTCTTGGTGTCTGAGTCCAGCTCGAGCTCAAGGAAAAGGTTTGGGGGCGCACTTGACCAGTTGACCAGTTGACCCCTACCCTGTCAGATGGTACCAGGAGTGGGGTACATATTCTGAAGTCTGGTGGTCAAAGCCAAAGCCAAAAGAATTTTGGCCAAAGCCAAAAAGGTAAGGTCTCTTTAAATTTCTTTTGCAAGGTGGTTTTCTTGTGCTTGACTGGACTTCAGAATATGTAAGGTCGGATCTGGTAAGGTCAAGTAGCTCGTCAAAATATAATAGGAAAATAATTGTATAAGTGTCCCCGCTAGGTTGGCCAGGACTGGTAGAATATTGTAAATATTTTACTAAGAAATAGGACTGGACATCAAGAACGTCTATGTTGTATTATGTTGTATTGAGTTATGTCCGATAAACTTAAGGTGGCCACCAAAAGTGAGAGATTTCACGCAGGACGCTGCGATAATTGTTGTCTTGGATTGTTGTTTGTGTATGAAGGATTTAGGACAAGATTGACAGCAACTTGTCCATGTGGTTACGTTAATAGAATTGGAAAAGGACCTTATTTTGAAAAAGGATATCCAAGGGTTTTGACTTTAAGGTTCAATATTCATAATCAGGTTCCTTTAAAACCAAATTTGACAGTAGCTGGTGTCAGAAGTCTGATTGAAAATCACTATAAACAACCTTATACTGTCTGTCCTAATTCATTGTTGGTCTGTGATTATAGAGATTTGTATGAATAATGGGAAATCAATTGGAAAAGGCAAGTTCTGGTGGTAAGTCAGAACAACCCACCCCAATTGATTTCGTTTCAGGAAACTATGGAAAATATTATACTGATCCATTTTGGGCACATGTACTAAAACGGGCACATAGTCTGCAAATATCGGGATTAACTCCCTATGGCCCTTGTAGCCAGAATGATTGGGAAGAAGTTACTAAAATGTGTGGGCAACACAAACAGTATAATTATCCACCATTTCCTTCTAACAATGATTATATGAAAGAGTGTTATAAAATATGGTCTAAAGCACTGAAGGACTATAAAAAGAAATTCCCACAGACTATATACAAAAACCCGTTACGTTTCCCCACCGCACCTGCCCCATTTTTAGACGCTCCAAAAGCTTGTAATCCCTTTTATGATTCAAGCGCCCCAACTCCTTATGTGTTTCCCAAAATTGACCATCCTAAGGAGGGACCTGGGAACCCTGAGACCCCCATAGAAACAATTAACCCAGAGAACGCAGAGACTCCCATAGAAACAATTAAACTAGTGAATCATGAGACCCCCATAGAAACAACTAAAGCAGATAAACAGAAAAAGAAATTATATCCCTCCCTAGAACTAACACTGGGGGGAATTTTGGCGATAGCTCAGGAAAAGGGTACTCATTGGTTAGAAGAACAAGAAAATCAGAGGCTAGCAATTAAAGAATATCTTACAACCATGGATAAACTATCCACAACAGTAGACAAACACCTAGAGATAGCTAGGACCAAGGTAGAACATAAGAAACAAAAAAGGACAAGACAGAACGAAATAAAAAGGTTACTAAGAGATTCAGAAAAAATATTACGGGAAATAGACGAGGAAGGTCAAATGATTACTCGAGCGGCAAAACAGAAATATCAGGACATAATTAACAAACATGGGGCAGACGAGAGTGACAGTGAATTGACAGAAGAATTAGAATCTTCAGAGGACGAGGATAGCGATACAAAAAATGCAGAAGCACAAGTACGCGAGGCAATAGACACGGCAGACACGGCATCACTTCCCACGGTGGTAACAGAAACCGTTGCCCTTTTAGCTGAACCCAAGACAACGTCCCAAGCCCAAACCCCTGAAAATAGTGCCCAAGCAATGTTCCTCCACATCACCATGGGCACTACTCAAGTTCAGATCCCTCTACCCTTGGGAACAATTAAAGAAATAAAAGACACTTGCCCCAAGCCTAATAAGGATCCAAAACAAGCAGTTAATTTTTTAAAAAGATACTGCTTGGGTGGAAGAATGTCAGCGGAGGATCTACAGATTATCATTAATGCAGTAGATCCTGACAGTACAGCCGAGATTACAATAAACGCATGGGTAACTGAAAGTAAACTATATCAAGCGGGGGAGGATTGGGAACAATTTTGGGCATCATTGTTGGCTGCCTGGAGGAAGGCTTATAGACCTGAAACACCAATCAATTATCTAATCTCGTGTAAACAGTTGCCGGGGGAATCTTTTCATTCCTTTGTCATACGACTGTATAAAATTTATGTATCATGTGGAATAGACAGTGACCCCTTATTTGTCAGTACGGCAATGAACAATGGGGACCCCAAGTCGGCCCAAATTATAAAACTGGTAAATCCTAACTGGGCGACACAGGCAGCAAAGGTATTTGTGGAAGACATACAAACAAGGGCAGCATCTGGTGTCTTTAATTCAAAAGGAGGACTCTTTACAATAATGGAGGACTCTGGAATAAAACAAGAAATCACACCGATGTGTACTTCTCTTCCAATGCCCACCTATGCATACAGACAACAATACCAAAACAGAGCTAATGTTCAGCAAGCTGACCAGGGTTGTTTCAATTGTGGGGACCCATCACATTGGAAATCAGACTGTCCACACAGGAGAGGATACAGACCCAGACGCGGTAATGGCCCACCTCCAAGGGGACGGGGTAGAGGATACAATTCAGACAGGACACATAGTCAGACTAGACCAAACCCTAGAAATGACCAACTCAACCAAACAAACACCAATACCCCGCAGAGGGTCCAAATGAATTGGCCAGGTAATTCTGGACATTCAAACAATAACCCATTTAGACAATAAGGAGGCCCAGAGCAGGTTCCAGCCCTGGTACTTCACATGTTTACAGATCATTGGAAAATCTTACCACAAGTGACCCTTAAGATCAAGGGTCAAGTGGTCAACCTAATGCTTGATTCAGGGGCCACAACAAATTGCCTAAACAATGAGAAATTTTTATGTGAAGATTGTACGGAGGGTTGCTCTATAGGGATCAATGGAACTGATGTGGTACACAAAATTACACCTCTCCTAGAGGTCTGTGACTTGGAGAACAGAGTGTTAACCAAATCTAGGTTTGCAATACTAGAACAATGTCCCTTATGCCTAATGGGCAGGGACCTAATGTCTAAATTGAAACTGAATATAACTTTTACAGCAGAAGGAGGGATTATTGCCAAATCCCCTCACTGTGATTTACAGATGCCAAAAAGACAAGATTTTCTGTGTTACTTCATGTCAGTTCCTACATACTTAGAAACACATCCCATCTGGGCAAAGTCCAAAACTGATGTAGGACACATACCTTGTACACCATATGTACCCACCTTCAAACCAGACACGGTACCCACATTCCAGAAACAATACCCTTTGTCAAAAGAAAAGATCATGGGACTTCAGCCTCTGATAGAAGAATACCTAAGATTAGGTATTCTGAGGCCTATAATTAGTCCCTGGAACACACCAGTTAATCCAGTAAGGAAGGCTAATGGGGAATGGAGGATGGTGCAGGATCTTAGGGTAGTCAACAAAAGTATACAACCCTTACCCCCACTAGTGGCAGATATTACAGGGATATTCATCAATATTCCTGCACGGTCCTCCATATACACGGTACTAGACCTGTCAAACGCATTTTTCAGTATAGAAGTGCATGAGGACTTCCAAGATATCTTTTCTTTCACATGGTCCACCGAACAGGCCATTGGCCAGCAGGTAACCTGGACCAGGCTTCCGCAAGGTTATGTGGACAGTCTGGCCGCATTCTCAATGGTGCTTAAAGCCACCATGGATGACTGGGTCCCCCCAATTAAATACACACTCTTGCAGTATGTTGGTGATCTACTGATATGTAGTGAAAGCAGGGCACAATGTGAGGTCGATTCCGAGAGTCTGATGTCGCACCTAGCACTCAAGGGTCACCTGGCATCGAGAAAGAAGATTCAGTGGGCCCAAGAGCAGGTAGAGTACCTGGGGTGCGTCATTGCAGAGGGAACACGGATGGTGTCTCCAAAACGGGTCGAAGCCCTCACTTGTCTCGGCCCACCAAAGGACAAAGCGTCACTATTGTCCTTCCTAGATTCAATAGTATACTGTAGGCAGTGGATACCTGATTGTTCCTACTATGACTCTCTGCTAAGGCAGGTAACAACAGCACAGGCACCAAAACTGATCACATACACCCCAGAAATGACTGAAGCCTTTCAAATCCTTTTGAAATCACTGGCCTCGGCTCCGGCCCTTGGCTTGCCAAATTATGAAAAGCCCTATGCCCTATACTGTGTGGTCAGGGGTCATGCCTTTGCTGCAGTTCTAGCCCAAATGCATGGCACCCACTACCGCCCCGTAGCCTACATCTCAAAAAAACTACCAGTGACAGTCCAAGGGATGCCGGGCTGCTTACAAGCGCTGGCAGCCTGTGCAATGACTGTAAAAGAAGCACAAAAGATCACTCTAGGGACTCCAACCACCCTATACACATCACACAGTGTCCTCCATTTGTTACAAAACATGAACACCCAACACATGACTACACAATGTTCATCAGGGTATGAAATCATTCTTACAAACACGCACAACTTAACTGTCAAAAGCTGTGCTGAAGTAACACCGGCAATCAAACTCTTACACGCTCTGCTAAAACTCCCAGTCACTCCCCAAGACTGTCATGACTGTACACAAGAACTTCTCACTGTCACAGCACCTCGAAGAGATCTCACTGATCTGCCTAATCCAGACTACCCTAACGTCTTTATAGATGGTAGCTGCACACGTCCAGCAGACAATCAATACAAAACAGGCTATTCGGTGGTAATGCTACCGGATCTCATTCTAGAAGATGGTTACCTTACTGGCGCAACCTCCGCACAACAAGCTGAGCTGTATGCACTCACCAGGGCATGTTTAATACACAAAGGAAAAAAGGTGAACATTTACACAGACAGCAGGTACGCATTCGGGGTCGCGCACAATTATTGTATGATCTGGTTTAGGCGCGGATTCCGCACCGCAGATAACAAAAAAATAAATAACAGTGGTTATGTGTACGATCTAATTAATGCAATACAACAGCCCGATAAATTAAACATTGTCAAAGTTAAGGGACATGCCACTGACGGATCCCTAGAGTCACAGGGAAACGCTCTAGCAGACAGAGTAGCAAAAGCTGCAGCAGAAAGACAGCCTCAACCACATGACACAAAGCTCTTATTATTCCAGAATGACTTTAACACCCCCTCGTTTCAACACACATCTGCACTCTTGCAAAGACAGGCATCGGCTGATGACCTGGACTACTGGACCGAGGTGGGTTTGACCAGAGACCCTACAGGTCTCTGGACAAACAAGGAGGGAGTCATAGGGATACCTAGAGCAGCAGCGCCCCTATTGCTGTCTTATCTCCACTGCCCAGGACATATAGGACCCAGACCACTCTTAAAAAAGTATGAAGACTGTTTTAGCACACGCAAGGCATATGAATTAGTACAACAGCTTGTCTCCTCCTGTCTGACTTGTGCTCAGAACAATGTTCAGGGCCCCCAACATGGGAAACATGGACATTTGTCACCACCATTAGGCCCACTACAAGACTTACAGATAGACTTCGCACATATGCCCAGGCAGAGAGGTAATCTCAAATATTTGTGCGTGTTGGTGGACAAATTTTCAGCTTGGCCAGAGGCAATACCCGTTACAGGGGAAACCGCAGGCATTGCAGCCCGGTGTCTGATCAATCATTGGATCAGTCGATACGGACTTCCTACCACCATATATTCTGACCAAGGTCCAGCATTTACTTCAAAACTGGTGAAAGAATTGACAAGGGTATTAGGGATACAGTGGAAGCTACACATCCCATACCACCCACAGAGTTCAGGGGTAGTGGAAAGAATGAATAGAACAATCAAGGACAAATTAAAAAAAGCTACTAACGGTACCATGAAGGACTGGCTAAAATACCTGCCAGGGGTCCTCTTCCAGATAAGAACCACTCCCCACAGTAGGACAGGCTTATCCCCATATGAAATACTAATGGGAAGACCAGCCCAAAAGAAAGCAATTGTTTCTTTTGGGCTGGTTAATCTTTATTCCTTACAGGAAGAGCACGTGAAACATCTGGTAAGTAGCCTTACTGAAAACTACGACAAGGTAGCTGTCACTTTTCCTCCTCTTTCCACAGAACCTACACACCCCTTCATACCCGGTGACAAAGTCTTGATAAAGCAGCTTGCAGCAAGGAAGGTACCAGGGCCCATTTACCAAGGACCATTTGAAGTACTCAAAGCAACCCGAACTGCCATCCTCACAGACCAAGGACCACAATGGATCCACGCATCAAGGATAAAGAAAGCACCAAGCCTGGAAGCAAGCCAAGGACCACAAAAGAAAGAGGCATTGAACTCAAACCCCTGCCCAAGCCCTCTACTATCTCCACCCGGAAGCCCCCCAATCCCCCCCAAAGGCCCCCCAACCCCCCCCAATCCCTAGAGATCTTAAGCAATGCACCAGAAGTCCAGACTTGCTCAAGAGTTAGGGATTACATTTTGCAGAGGAGAAAAGTGCCTAAAGAGTGATGTCTCTCTGTTTCTGAATCGAATGAGCAAATTTTTGAGCACTTGTATAGCTGTTAGGAGCTGAGCCACAGCACTTTCACTTAAAGCGGAGCTTCAGTCCCCATAACTGCTTTTTTTAAAAAAAAAAGCTTCCCTGTGGTTGCTACAACTTCGACTATAATATTTGCATAATGTTAATAATGTCTTGCTTCTTCTTTCTTATGCCCGTACACACGGTCGGACTTTGTTCGGACATTCCGACAACAAAATCCTAGGATTTTTTCCGACGGATGTTGGCTCAAACTTTTCTTGCATACACACGGTCACACAAAGTTCTCGGGAAATCCGATCGTTCTAAACGCGGTGACGTAAAACACGTACGACGGGACTATAAACGGGGCAGTGGCCAATAGCTTTCATCTCTTTATTTATTCTGAGCATGCGTGGCACTTTGTCCGTCGGATTTGTGTACACACAATCGGAATTTCCGACAATGGATTTTGTTGTCGGAAAATTTTATATCCTGCTCTCAAACTTTGTGTGTCGGAAAATCCGATGGAAAATGTCCGATGGAGCCCACACACGGTCGGAATTTCCGACGACACGCTCCGATCGGACATTTTCCATTGGAAAATCCGACCATGTGTAAGGGGCATTAGAAATCAATAAAATATTACTTGATCTCGGAACCAGGCAGGGGCCATCGGGGTTGTGGGCATCTGAAGCTCGCTTGTGTTTATTTCTGGGATTAGGTGCAGCTGGCTACTCAGCATGCACCTCCTGATCTTGGGCCTGCGCAGTTTCTTCATGACAGGTTACCATAGTGCTGTGCAGTGCTGTGCCACAATCTTTGTCCCCATCATAGTGCTGTGCAACATTCATTTCCACAAACATCTCAATTTACTGCTTCTGCTGCTGCCGTTCATGCCACCGCTAACGATTCTTTCTCCACCGCAGCTTGCGCAGTTCAAAAACGATGCCTAACTCCGCCTAGCATTGCGTCATTTTCGGTTTTGAAATAACTTGATTCTGGAAGCGGAGGATGCGTGTTGACTCCTGGGATTGATGACACTGATATCCCACGAGCCAACAGGAGAGGAGAAATGACGTACCTCACCGCGGCATGTTGGGCCAGAAGTGAGGGGATTAGTGAAGAAAAAAAGGGATTTAAACGAAACAGAAAAAAAAAAAAAATATCCAAAAAGTAATGGCACAGGGATGGACTACCAGTGGGAAATAAGGTGGAACACCGCTTTAAGTTTGGATAGGATATCCTACAATATCTAAGTGACAAATGTCTCGTACTTTCATATTACGTTGTGTGGTGGAGTTCTGAATGGAAAAGTCGTTCACCATAAAGAAATAAAGGCATAGTCATCTACGAATGAGGACAAGGCTAAAGATTGCATTATAAATGAACGTTATTGTGTAATTTATCTTTCATAATATCTTAAAGTGGAACTAAACCAATCGATTTAACAGCTACAAAAAACAGTTATATTCCCAGTATGCCGGGAATGCTAGCTGTCACATTGTTTGCGCTCTCAACTAAACTGTCAAACCATCAATTGGCTGGTCTCATAACTGATAACATGTGAAGCACCATGGCAGTTGCAGATCAAACAGAAGCTAAGATGGCAACTTCCTTGGCTGTAAAAGGATAGGAGGGTTTAGTTCTGCTTTAAAGACCAACTCCAGTATCATTTTCAAATCCAGCACTGCCATCCTCATCATCCCTCTGTACTTACTGGACACCGTTCCTCTTTTAGGTGAAGGAAACAGCATCATATTTCCCATCTTTTGGTGTAGATCATCTCCTGCACCCATTTTATAATCCTGTCACCAGCAACTACCATACGTCATTTCCCTGGGCAAGATTCCTGATGGTGACAATAATGAGAATGTTCAATGTGCTTGTAATCCCTTTAAGGAGAGCATGTGGTCAGGTGACAATGCAGGAAAACAATCAGGAGAGGGGGCAAAGAGTTGTCACCCTATAACAGAAACTCCCTGCACAAGAACCCTAATAGTAGGATCACCTGTCATTATTTTCTGTCATTATTTTGTCATTATTGTCTACATTTACAAACACTGACTTTTGAATCTGGTAAAACATGTATGAGTTTTTGGTAATTGGGTTTACATCTACTCAGGACTGCATGTACAGTATGTAATGGCAAGAGGTGCTGGGGTGTGCTGAGGGGTCCATTGGTGCTGGCTGCTGGGACGTCTAATGTTGCTGGGTGGGGGAATCTATTGTTGAGGGATGGGTCTATTGTGGCTGGGGGGATCAATTGTTTCTTGGAGAGATATACTGTTGAGGGAGGGGTCTATTGTTGCTGAAGGGTCTATTAATGCTGGCTGCAGAGGGATCTATTGTTGCTGGGGGTACTATTGTTTAGGGTGGGATATAGTGTTTATATTGCTAAGGGGGGGGGGGGTCAATTGCTGTTGAGAGGAATCTACTGTTGAGGGAGGGGTCTATTATTGTTGGCTGAAGGAGGGTCTATTAATGCTGGCTGCTGGGAGATCTATTGTTGTGGGTAGGGGGTTATTATTCCTGGGGTAGATCTGTTGTTGCTTGGGGAGGGTATTTTGTTGCAGGGGGTATTTTGTTGCTGGGGGGGTATTTAATATTGCTCAAGGGGGTCTGTTGTTGCTTTGGGGGCTATTGTTGCTAGTTGCAGGGGATCTATTTTACTGCTTTTCTTGTTATCATTAACAAATTCCATACAAATTAAGGGGTGCTTGGAGGCAAGGGGTGACTTGGAAGAGGGGAACACCTGTGCCTATTTTCAGAGAAATTAAGCCCTACATCTACTGTACCTTAACAAAAAAATGTGAACTCTATATTTCAGAGATATGTTTTAAGTACCAGTAAAGTAGGTTTAGGATTTGGTGTCACACAGTATAACACCCGCTATGCAAACCTGTTTGATATCCAAATTCTTATGAGTAAATCTTGTAAGATTGGAACTTCAAAGGCTAGAAAAGAGAATGAAGGAAAAGATGAATAACATCTTGCACTAAATAAACTTTCTGCCTGTTTTCAGAAGAATTTAATATATGTATAATTATACAGATTTTTTCATAATTTCAATATTTATTTTCTTTAGCCACTTGCCGACCGCCGCACGACTATATACGTCGACAGAGCGGCACGGGCAGGCAAAAGGACGTGTATGTACGTCCTTGCCTGCCCGCGGGTGGGGGGTCCGATCGGACCCCCCCCCGGTGCCTGCGGCGGTCGGCAAATCTTCCCCGGCGATCGGAGGTGAGGGGGAGGCCATCCATTCGTGGCCCCCCCCTCGCGATCGCTCTCAGCCAATGGGATCATTTCCCTGCCTCTGTATTGTACACAGAGGCAGAGGAAATGATGTCATCTCTCCTCGGCTCGGTATTTTCCGTTCCGGGCCGAGGAGAGAAGACTGCAATGTAAGTGCACCAACACACTACACACAGTAGAACATGCCAGGCACACTAAACACCCCGATCCCCCCCCCGATCGCCCCCCGATCCCCCCCCAATCACCCCCCCCCCCTGTCACAAACTGACACCAAGCAGGTTTTTTTTTTTTTTTTTTTTTTTTTTTTCTGATTACTGTATTGGTGTCAGTTTGTGACAGTTACAGTGTCAGGGCAGTGAGTGTTAGGCCCCCTGTAGGTCTAGGGTACCCCCCTAACCCCCCCTAATAAAGTTTTAACCCCTTGATCACCCCCTGTCACCAGTGTCGCTAAGCGATCATTTTTCTGATCGCTGTATTAGTGTCGCTGGTGATGCTAGTTAGTGAGGTAAATATTTAGGTTCGCCGTCAGCGTTTTATAGCGACAGGGACCCCCATATACTACCTAATAAATGTTTTAACCCCTTGATTGCCCCCTAGTTAACCCTTTCACCACTGATCACTGTATAACCGTTACGGGTGACGCTGGTTAGTTTGTTTATTTTTTATAATGTCAGGGCACCCGCCGTTTATTACCGAATAAAGATTTAGCCCCCTGATCGCCCGGCGGTGATATGCGTCGCCCCAGGCAGCGTCAGATAAGCGCCAGTACCGCTAACACCCACGCACGCAGCATACGCCTCCCTTAGTGGTATAGTATCTGTACAGATCAATATCTGATCCGATCAGATCTATACTAGCGTCCCCAGCAGTTTAGGGTTCCCAAAAACACAGTGTTAGCGGGATCAGCCCAGATACCTGCTAGCACCTGCGTTTTGCCCCTCCGCCCAGCTCGGCCCAGCCCACCCAAGTGCAGTATCGATCGATCACTGTCACTTACAAAACACTAAACGCATAACTGCAGCGTTCGCAGAGTCAGGCCTGATCCCTGCGATCGCTAACAGTTTTTTTGGTAGCATTTTGGTGAAATGGCAAGCACCAGCCCCAGGCAGCGTCAGGTTAGTGCCAGTACCGCTAACACCCACGCACGCACCGTACACCTCCCTTAGTGGTATAGTATCTGAACGCATCAATATCTGATCCGATCAGATCTATACTAGCGTCCCCAGCAGTTTAGGGTTCCCAAAAACGCAGTGTTAGCGGGATCAACCCAGATACCTGCTAGCAACTGCGTTTTACCCCTCCGCCCGGCCCAGCCCAGCCCACCCAAGTGCAGTATCGATCGATCACTGTCACTTACAAAACACTAAACGCATAACTGCAGCGTTCGCAGAGTCAGGCCTGATCCCTGCGATCGCTAACAGTTTTTTTTGTAGCGTTTTGGTGAACTGGCAAGCACCAGCCCCAGGCAGCGTCAGGTTAGTGCCAGTAGCGCTAACACCCACGCACGCACTGTACACCTCCCTTAGTGGTATAGTATCTGAACTGATCAATATCTGATCCGATCAGATCTATACTGGCGTCCCCAGCAGTTTAGGGTTCCCAAAAACGCAGTGTTAGCGGGATCAGCCCAGATACCTGCTAGCACCTGCGTTTTGCCCCTCCGCCCGGCCCAGCCCAGCCCACCCAAGTGCAGTATCGATCGATCACTGTCACTTACAAAACACTAAATGCATAACTGCAGCGTTCGCAGAGTCAGGCCTGATCCCTGCGATCGTTAACAGTTTTTTTGGTAGCGTTTTGGTGAACTGGCAAGCGCCAGCGGCCTAGTACACCCCGGTCGTAGTCAAACCAGCACTGCAGTAACACTTGGTGACGTGGCGAGTCCCATAAGTGCAGTTCAAGCTGGTGAGGTGGCAAGCACAAGTAGTGTCCCGCTGCCACCAAGAAGACAAACACAGGCCCGTCATGCCCATAGTGCCCTTCCTGGTGCATTCGCCAATCCTAATTGGGAACCCACCACTTCTGCAGCGCCCGTACTTCCCCCATTCACATCCCCAACCAAATGCAGTCGGCTGCATGAGAGGCATTTTTATGTCCTCCCGAGTACCCCTACCCAACGAACCCCCCCAAAAAAGATGTTGTGTCTGCAGCAAGCGCGGATATAGGCGTGACACCCGCTATTATTGTCCCTCCTGTCCTGACAATCCTGGTCTTTGCATTGGTGAATGTTTTGAACGCTACCATACACTAGTTGAGTATTAGCGTAGGGTACAGCATTCCACAGACTAGGCACACTTTCACAGGGTCTCCCAAGATGCCATCGCATTTTGAGAGACCCGAACCTGGAACCGGTTACAGTTATAAAAGTTAGTTACAAAAAAAGTGTAAAAAAAAAAAAAAAAAAAAAAACACAAACAAAAATATAAAATAAAAAATAATAGTTGTCGTTTTATTGTTCTCTCTCTCTTTATTCTCTCTCTATTGTTCTGCTCTTTTTTACTGTATTCTATTCTGCAATGTTTTATTGTTATTATGTTTTATCATGTTTGTTTTTCAGGTATGTAATTATTTATACTTTACCGTTTACTGTGCTTTATTGTTAACCATTTTTTTGTCTTCAGGTACAGCATTCACGACTTTGAGTGGTTATACCAGAATGATGCTTGCAGGTTTAGGTATCATCTTGGTATCATTCTTTTCAGCCAGCGGTCGGCTTTCATGTAGAAGCAATCCTAGCGGCTAATTAGCCTCTAGACTGCTTTTACAAGCAGTGGGAGAGAATGCCCCCCCCCCACCGTCTTCCGTGTTTTTCTCTGGCTCTCCTGTCTCAACAGGGAACCTGAGAATGCAGCCGGTGATTCAGCCAGCTGACCATAGAGCTGATCAGAGACCAGAGTGGCTCCAAACATCTCTATGGCCTAAGAAACCGGAAGCTACGAGCATTTTATGACTTAGATTTCGCCGGATGTAAATAGCGCCATTGGGAAATTGGGAAAGCATTTTATCATACCTATCTTGGTGTGGTCAGATGCTTTGAGGGCAGAGGAGAAATCTAGGGTCTAATAGACCCCAATTTTTTCAAAAAAGAGTACCTGTCACTACCTATTGCTATCATAGGGGATATTTACATTCCCTGAGATAACAATAAAAATGATTAAAAAAAAAAAAAAATGAAAGGAACAGTTTTAAAATAAGATAAAAAAGCAAAAAAATAATAAAGAAAAAAAAAAAAAAAAAAAAAGCACCCCTGTCCCCCCTGCTCTCGCGCTAAGGCGAACGCAAGCGTCGGTCTGGCATCAAATGTAAACAGCAATTGCACCATGCATGTGAGGTATCACCGCGACGGTCAGATCAAGGGCAGTAATTTTAGCAGTAGACCTCCTCTGTAAATCTAAAGTGGTAACCTGTAAAGGCTTTTAAAGGCTTTTAAAAATGTATTTATTTTGTTGTCACTGCACGTTTGTGCGCAATTGTAAAGCATGTCATGTTTGGTATCCATGTACTCGGCCTAAGATCATCTTTTTTATTTCATCAAACATTTGGGCAATATAGTGTGTTTTAGTGCATTAAAATGTAAAAAAGTGTGTTTTTTCCCCAAAAAATGCGTTTGAAAAATCGCTGCGCAAATACTGTGTGAAAAAAAAAAATTAAACACCCACCATTTTAATCTGTAGGGCATTTGCTTTAAAAAAATATATAATGTGTGGGGGTTCAAAGTAATTTTCTTGCAAAAAAAAATAATTTTTTCATGTAATCAAAAAGTGTCAGAAAGGGCTTTGTCTTCAAGTGGTTAGAAGAGTGGATGATGTGTGACATAAGCTTCTAAATGTTGTGCATAAAATGCCAGGACAGTTCAAACCCCCCCCAAATGACCCCATTTTGGAAAGTAGACACCCCAAGCTATTTGCTGAGAGGCATGTCGAGTCCATGGAATATTTTATATTGTGACACAAGTTGCGGGAAAGAGACAAATTATTATTTTTTTTTTTTTTTTTTGCACAAAGTTGTCACTAAATGATATATTGCTCAAACATGCAATGGGAATATGTGAAATTACACCCCAAAATACATTCTGTTGCTTCTCCTGAGTACGGGGATACCACATGTGTGAGACTTTTTGGGAGCCTAGCCACGTATGGGACCCCGAAAACCAAGCACCGCCTTCAGGCTTTCTAAGGGCGTAAATTTTTGATTTCACTCTTCACTGCCTATCACAGTCTCGGAGGCCATGGAATGCCCAGGTGGCACAAACCCCCCCCCAAATGACCCCATTTTGGAAAGTAGACACCCCAAGCTATTTGCTGAGAGGTATAGTGAGTATTTTGCAGACCTCACTTTTTGTCACAAAGTTTTGAAAATTAAAAAAAGAAAAAAAAAATTTTTTTTTTTGTCTTTCTTCATTTTCAAAAACAAATGAGAGCTGCAAAATACTCACCATGCCTCTCAGCAAATAGCTTGGGGTGTCTACTTTCCAAAATGGGGTCATTTGGGGGGGGTTTGTGCCACCTGGGCATTCCATGGCCTCCGAAACTGTGATAGGCAGTGAAGAGTGAAATCAAAAATGTACACCCTTAGAAATCCTGAAGGCGGTGATTGGTTTTCGGGGTCCCGTACGCGGCTAGGCTCCTAAAAAGTCCCACACATGTGGTATCCCCGTACTCAAGAGAAGCAGCAGAATGTATTTTGGGGTGCAATTCCACATATGCCCATGACCTGTGTGAGCAATATATCATTTAGTGACAACTTTGTGCAAAAAAAAAAAAAATAAATAAATAAATTGTCACTTTCCCGCAACTTGTGTCAAAATATAAAATATTCCATGGACTCAACATGCCTCTCAGCAAATAGCTTGGGGTGTCTACTTTCCAAAATGGGGTCATTTGGGGGGGGTTTGTGCCATCTGGGCATTTTATGGCCTTCAAAACTGTGATAGGTAGTGAGGAGTAAAATCAAAAATGTACGCCCTTAGAAATCCTGAAGGCAGTGATTGGTTTTCGGGGCCCCGTATGCGGCTAGGCTCCCAAAAAGTCCCACACATGTGGTATCCCCATACTCAGGAGAAGCAGCTAAATGTATTTTGGGGTGCAATTCCACATATGCCCATGGCCTGTGTGAGCAATATATCATTTAGTGACAACTTTTTGTAATTTTTTTTTTTTTTTTTTCATTATTCAATCACTTGGGACAAAAAAAATGAATATTCAATGGGCTCAACATGCCTCTCAGCAATTTCCTTGGGGTGTCTACTTTCCAAAATGGGGTCATTTGTGGGGGTTTTGTACTGCCCTGTCATTTTAGCACCTCAAGAAATGACATAGGCAGTCATAAATTAAAGACTGTGTAAATTCCAGAAAATGTACCCTAGTTTGTAGGCGCTATAACTTTTGCGCAAACCAATAAATATACACTTATTGACATTTTTTTTACCAAAGACATGTGGCCAAATACATTTTGGCCTAAATGTATGACTAAAATTGAGTTTATTGGATTTTTTTTAGAACAAAAAGTAGAAAATATCATTTTTTTTCAAAATTTTCGGTCTTTTTCCGTGTATAGCGCAAAAAATAAAAACGGCAGAGGTGATCAAATACCATCAAAAGAAAGCTCTATTTGTGGGAAGAAAAGGACGCAAATTTCGTTTGGTTACAGCATTGCATGACCGCGCAATTAGCAGTTAAAGCGACGCAGTGCCAAATTGTAAAAAGTGCTCTGGTCAGGAAGGGGGTAAATCCTTCCGGGGCTGAAGTGGTTAGGCAATGAATAGGTAGTTTAGAATATGGAACACAATATATATGAATACAAAAATAAATGAGAAAAAAATCCCTTTCATCTTATGAGCTCTGAAATTTGGACTGATTGTAAGATGTTATTCATGGCCAATAAAAATTAGAATCTATAAAAATATTTCAAGAAGTCATAGTATGCAGTGGAGCAGAAATCTAACAAAAATACAGTATGTAGAAAAATGCTAACAAACTTCCCGTGGCATTAAAATCCTTATTTAAAACTGAACTCCAGATGCTGTCGCTCTTGTGTTTGCTTGTTTGGTCTACTGTCTTGCATGACCTGTATATTTTTCTAATATATTGAAAAAGCCAATAAAATATTAATTAAAAAAAAAACAACTTAACATAAAAACTGAACAGGCAGATGTAAAGGGTGCAAATTAGGCCAACTCTATATTCATTAATATATTATCATATATTATTATTAAAGTCCATACACAGCAGAGCTAAGACTTGAGTTGGCAGAAGCAGCACACTTAATTAATTGTGCTGCTATGCAAAGATCATGCTGATAGGAGGAGGACAAAGATATTAGCTCATCAGTCTGCTTCTCTTTTCACTGTCCAGTCACAGACTGGGGGAGGGATTTTACCTTTAAGTGTTACTTAGCTGCTGCAGAGAAAATCAGGTTTCCTGCCCTGACAGGGTTGTCTTGTGTGGAAGAGCTATGTAAATATCAGAACTAGAAGGACAAAAATACAAATCCTTATGGAGTTCAGCTTAAAAAAAAAAAAACAAATTAACAAATGACAAACACAAATGAATACATATACATTAGTTCCAAAAAAATATAATATTTTTAAAATATTATTTTTTTTTTTACCTAAATATAACTTTTTGCATATACATGTTGCATTTATTTCACAATTAACAGACTAATCATATCTACTGTGCTAAAAAAAAAAAGTCCTGCCTTTTGCAGAGCTCAAGCTTAAATCACATACACACATTGTTGAATGAATGATGAGCAATAGTCTGAAAGCAAGAAATATGCTGTGCAGTTTTTTGGAAAATGCATATTGCTGGGTCACATGTGTGCAATAAGTACTTCCTGTATGAAAGCTGAACTCTAGCAAACAGCTACATACACAGATGAAATACATATATGAGACCTGTTTTACCTGCCTAAAGGTTCTGTATTTCTGTCCATCCAGTCCTGTGGTGTACACAACTCACCCACAGCAGCACAGTGCTGCCTGGCAGGGTAAGGGACCTGATCTGCTCTACTGCAATTTCACTTTCACTTACAGGTGCCTCCCAACCTCTGCCCTGTGACTGAATACTGAAAGCACACTGATGATCTCTCTTGTACTCGGCTTTCTCTTCCTATTATCCTCAGTTTGGAAGAAGAAAGCCCAGGTGCCACCAACTTTTTTTAATGTAGGCAAGTCAGAGCCTAGAAGTTATTAGCCCTTGTCTCTGACTTCACTTTACTAAGCGATTTTTAATACATTTATAAACATTTAAATTGATTAAAAAAATATTGTAATAATAAAAACAAAATTAACCACTTCCCGCCGAACACACATATAAATGAGAGCACATTGGAAGTGGGTCTTCTTCTGTGGGGCCACATATATGCGCTATTGTGTTTGTGCTGGGAGTGTGCTGCACAGAGCGCTCCCAGCACAGACACCAAGCTTTCACCCACAGCTCCGGGTCTCATACTAATATTGGGGAACTAGGAGGACCAGTTCCTGATCACATGATCGCTGTAATAGCCTAGGATTGGTTATCACATTGATCAGTCACTATGCTGGTATGTTAATCAGATCCTGTCTAAATTGGCCCTATTATATGTATGAATGTGTGTTAGGGACCTTAGGTAGGGACTGATGTGAATGTACAATGTATATGTAAAGCTCTGCGTAAATTGACAACGCTATATAAGTACCTGAAATTAATAAAGATAAATAATTTACCCTTGTAAACAACCCCTGTGTTGTTTATCCTCTTGCATAGAGAAAAAGATACAATTTGCTAGAGTAGAACTTTTCAAACAAAATAAAGTGTGTACAAAATCAACAAAAAACTAAAAAACAAAGATGAAATAGCTAGATCATAATTTGATCTAGGTCAGTGTCAGATTTAGGGTAAAGTTTAGTGTCAAAGGTCAAGGTAAGAGTCAAAAGCCAGGGTCAAAGGTCAGGGTGTTTTTGGTAAGTTTAAAAAGTTTAAAACATATTTTTTAATTCATTATCAGTGTCAGTTATTATCATTATCTAGGTGTTTTAGGTAGGATAAAAAAAAAGTGAAATGCACACAAATGTTTCTGAGCCCTACTTGGGGTACAAACAACAAATAACATACGCATTTGTGGTATTGCTGTGATAGTCAGGTAAAGTAGAATTTCTTTTGCGTTGGTCTTTGGTGGTAGGGCATGGTTATAACAAGAAATATTTTTTTTTTTACTATTTTGCAAAACTTTTTCTTTGATAACATAAAAAAACATCAGGGGATATCCATTAACACCAAACGCAAGCCCAAATTGTCCTGAACATACAAGGTATAATTGATCTGGATACACTAAGTAGTTGCAATTAGGGATGAGCCGAACACCCCCCAGTTCGGTTCGCAGCAGAACATGCGAACTGACAAAAAGTTTGTGCAAACACGCGAGCACCGTTAAAGTCTATGGGACCCGAACGCGAAAAATGAAAAGTGCTAATTTTAAAGGCTAATATGCAAGTTATTGTCATAAAAAGTGTTTGGGAACATGTATCAAAGCAAAAAAAGTTTTAAAAACGGCCGATTTTCGGGAGCAGTGATTTTAATAATGCTTAAAGTGAAACAATAAAAGGGAAATATTCCTTTAAATATTGTGCCTGTGGGGTGACTATAGTATGCCTGTAAAGTGGCGTATTTTTCCCGTGTTTAGAACAGTCTCTGCTGCAAAATGACATTTCTAAAGGAGTAAAAGTTATTTAAAACTGCTTGCGGCTGTAATGTATTGTCGGGTCCCGGTAATATAGATGAAAATCATTGAGAAAAACGGCATGGGTCCCCCCTCCCCAGCCCATTACCAGGCCCTTTGGGTCTGGTATGGATATTAAGGGGAACCCCGCACCAAAATTTTTTAAAAAAAAGACGTGGGGCCCCCAGGCCCTATATACTCTGAACAGCAGTATACAGGCGGTCCCCGGGCTACAAACAAGATAGGGACTTAGGTTTGTTCTTAAGTTGAATCTGTTTGTAATTTGGAACAGGTACATTTTTTTAAGTGTAGTCCCAGCCAAAAAATTTATTTTTAAGCTTTTTGGATAACATAGGGAAGGGTTATGACCCCTGTAACATTTGTTTTGCTGTCTGTGCCCCTGTTCAGAAGATTTCACCTCACTTTCTGTCCCAATGACAATTGGATTTTGAAAATTTTGGGTTATTAGGGAAACTAGGATTGGTGATAAAGCATCAGTGGAGACACCTTTTTCCCATATTAACTCTTACAGGAGAGAATTTCCCTTCCTAGGGGTAGATTTCATCTCACTTCCTGTTGTCTCCCTCCGTTTGTAAGTAGAAGTCATTTTTAAGTCATATATTTGAAAATAGGGGACCCCCTGTATATACTATATGGCCTGCCCTATATACTCTGCGGAAAATTGGGCTTTAGGTGTTGGTGGTACCAGAACACTGTAAGCCCTCATAGTTACTCTTGGTGGGCACTGGAACAGGCCCTGCTGTGAAATATATTATATTTAGAATTGTAATTACATGCCCCTGTTAAACAGGGGCAGAAAAAATGGGCCTTTGGCGGTGGTGATGGTGGCACAACACTGTAAAGCCTAACAGATACTCTTGTTTAGCGCAGGAACGGGCCCTGCTGTGAAATATTAGAGCAAAAATTGTAATTACATGCCCCTGTTAAACAGGGGCAGAAGAAATTGGGCCTTAGGCAATGATGGTGGCACAACACTGTAAAGCCTCACAGATACTCCTGTTGAGCGCAGGAATGGGCCCTGCTGTGAAATATTGGATCAAAAATTGTAATTACATGCCCCTGTTAAACAGGGGCAGAAAAATTGGGCCTTAGGCAGTGGTGGTGGTGCCACAACACTACAACACCTCACAGGTGCTCTTGTTGAGCGCAGGAATGAGCCCTGCTGTGAAATATTTGATCAAAAATTGTAATTGCACGCCCCTGTTAAACAGGGGCAGAAAAATTGGGCCTTAGGCAGTTGTGGTGGTGCCCTGAACCAAAAATATTCTTAGAAGCTATCATCATGAAGATTGAGGAGGAATAGGATAGTCACTCAGATTAATAGGATAGTCGCTGAGCATAGGCAGTCTTCAAGGGATCCCACAGCTATAGAAAAATCAATCTGTTACATCAGCATCAGGTGCTTGGTAGCTGGTGATTAAAGACTGATTCATTTTTATGAATGTTAGCCGATCAACAGAGTCTGTGGACAGGTGCACTCTGTGATCGGTTACAAAGCCTCCAGCAGCACTGAATGTGCGTTCAGAAAGAACGCTGGATGCAGGACAGGCCAGTAGCTCAATTGCATATTGAGCAAGCTCTGGCCAGTGGTCCATCCTCGTAACCCAGTGGATGTTCTGTTGGAAAGGTCTCCAAGTCTGATCTTGCCCCTAGATATTCTTGCACCATGTAATTCAGATGCTTGCAATGGTTGCTGGAACCGATCAGAGCTTGGCGCTGAGGTCTGAAGAATTGTCTGAAGGCATCGGTCAGCCGGCCACCTTCTCCACCACTCTTTCTGTGACTGAACGAAGCCTCAGCAACACGTTGTCCAGCATCAGGAAATTGTAACCTCCCAGGCTCTGGAAACACATTGCACAAACCTTTCTGCAAGGCCTCCCGAAGATGTTTCATCCTCTGCTCCCTCTGCGAAGGCTGGATAAGTTCTGCAACCTTTCCCTTGTAACGTGGATCAAGAAGGGTTGCCAGCCAGTAATATACCCTCTCCTTGATACCATGAATCCTAAGGTCCTTTTGCAGGCTTTGCAGGATCAGGGAGACAATGCAGTGTAAGTTTGCAGAGGCATTCGATCCTGAGTCCTCTGGGTCACTAAGGATCACATGATCCGCATCCACCTCCTCCCAGCCACGTACAACTCCATGGGTTTCTGGGGACTGAAAACGATCACTTGAAGACTGCTGCTGATGCTTAGTGTTTTCCTCCACCTCCATGCTGACACAATCCTCCTCCTCCTTTTCTTCTTCCTGTGTGATCAGTGGGCCCACAGGAATACTATCTGGATAAAGGGGGCCTTGAGAGGTAAGGAAGTCCTCCTCTTCCTTCCGCTGTTCGGCCTCAAGTGCCCTGTCCATTATTCCACAAAGCGTGTGCTCCAACAGGAAGACAAGAGGGACAGTATCACTGATGTATGCACTGTCACTGCTCACTATCCTCGTGGCCTCCTCAAATGGTGACAGGACAGTGCATGCATCCTTGATCAGTAGCCACTGGCGTGGCAAAAAAAAGCCAAGCTCCCCTGACCCTGTCCTGGTGCCATACTCACACAGGTACTCATTGATTGCCCTCTGCTGCGTTTGCAGCCATTGCAGAATTGCCAATGTTGAGTTCCACCTGGTGGGCATGTCACAAATGAGGCGGTTCTTGGGCAGGTTGCATTCCCTTTGAAGGTCAGCCAGCCGAGCACTGGCATTATATGACCGGTGGAAATGACCACAGACTTTCCTGGCCTGCCTCAGGAGATCCTGTAAGCATGGATACCTGCTCAAGAACTGCTGCACCACCAAATTCAGGATGTGAGCCAAACAGGGAACATGGGTAAAGTGTCCCTGTCGGAGGGCGGAGCAGAGGTTGGTGCCATCGCATACAACCATTCCTGGCTGAAGCTGGCATGGCGTCAATCACCTCTGCCCCTACAGAGCTGACAGAATCTCTGCCCCAGTATGGCTCCTGCCCCTAAGCAGACCAACTCAAGCACTGCATGGCATCTTTTTGCCTGAGTGCTTGCGTAGCCCCTTGAGCGCCTATTTAGCACCACTGGTTCAGAGGGCAAATCTGCAGAGGAAGAGGCCATAGAGGAAGAAGAAGAGGAGGGGTGGAGGAGAGAGGTGTGGCAGAATGACTACTAGCATTTTGGAGGTGTGGTGGCAGAACAAGCTCCAACAATACTGAACCCTGTCCTGCATCCTTCCCAGCTGCCAGCAGAGTTACCCAGTGCGCTGTGAAAGAAAGGTAACATCCCTGTACATGCCTGCTGGACCATGAGTCAGCGGTAATATGCTCCTTACTGCTGACCACCCTGTCCAACGAGGCCAAGACATTGCCTTCCACATGCTGGTAGAGAGCCGGAATGGCCTTCCGTGAAAAGAAATGGCGTTTGGGAACCTGCCACTGAGGTACCGCGCATTCCACAAATTCACAAAAAGGGCAGAGTCTACCAGCTGAAAAGGCAGCAGTTGCAGTGCTAGTAATTTGGCCAAGCTAGCATTCAGATGCTGAGCATGTGGATGGCTGGGACCAAATTTCTTTCGATGGTTTAGCAACTGGGGTAGGGAAATTTTCCTGCTAAAATCGGATGTTGGTGTACCACTAGCAGATTGGCGCAAGTACTTGGGACACCTATTTCTATATCTTCATTCATCTCAGTGCAGGTTTCTGAGATAACTGGAGGTATAGTGGGGTTGGAGATCCCAGCTGATGAGGAGCAAGCAGAGGTCCGCCTTGTTCTTTGATGTGGGTCTTTTAAGTGCTGTTGCCAACAGACTGCATGGGAGGTCGTCATATGTCTGGTCAAGCATGTGGTGCCCAAGCGGCTGCTGTTTTGGCCACACTTGATACGCTTCAGACATATGTTGCAAACAGCAACGGTGCGATCTGCTGCACACATGTCAAAAAAGGCCCACACCAAAGAACTTTTCAAAATATGCAGGGAGTCAGCAGCACCCTGCACCTGCTTAGCTCTGTGGTGTGATGCAATAGGTTGGCTGCCCTTAAGCTGCCCCCTGGAGGGCATCCTGCCTCGTTGGAGATGTGCCTCCTCTCTTCTATCAGGCACCCAAGTAGAGTCAGTGACCTCATCATCCCCTCCGTCCTCGTCACTGGAGCAAACTTGGCAGTATTCTGCAGCTGGGGGAACATGACTGCCGGTTTCTTGTCCTTCTTGATCAACCCCTCTCTCTAGGCTCACGTTACTCCCTTCCTCAACCTGGGTACCATCATCGAAGCCTTCAAAACGCTGCGCATCCTCCTGCAGCATGTACCCGACACTGTGGTTGAATAGTCCGGGGACTCCTCCATGCATGATGGTGGAGCTAGGGAAGGAGTGACTGTTGACATGGAGCCGATGGAATAGGCCACTTTGGCAGCTGCATTGGCAGGCAAACTACTATGAGCCTGGGTAACAGAGGATGAGGAGGATGAGGACGGCTTTGTTATCCATTCCACCAACTCTTCTGCATGCTCAATAACACGGCCAGCTGCAGAAAAAAAGAACACGTGCTGAGGATGCACCGTGTCCACAACCAGCACTGTTGACTGTAGACACAGAGCCTGCTTGCCCTCTTTTAGTGGCCTGTGAGCATCTGCCTCTCCTTGGTGGCCTTCCACACATGTTGTAAATTTTGTTTAGCAAAACCACACTACACTGCATTGTGTACTGTGTACGCCACCAGAAAAGTAGTAGCAACTGCACTAGGGGTGCACGGTACTGTGTACACCACCAGAAGTGTAATAGCAACTATGGGTGCACTGTACTGTGTACTGTGCACACCACCAGAAAAGTAGTAGCAACTGCACTAGAGGTGCACGGTATTGTGTACACCACCAGAAGTGTAATAACAACTATGGGTGCACTGTATTGTGTACTGTGTACACCACCAGAAAAGTAGTAGCAACTGCACTAGGGGTGCACAGATTTGTGTACACCACCAGAAGTCTAATAGCAACTATGGGTGCACTGTATTGTGTACTGTGTACACCACCAGAAAAGTAGTAGCAACTGCACTATGGGTGCACGGTACTGTGTACACCAACAGAAGTCTAATAACAACTATGGGTGTACTGCATTGTGTACTGTGTACACCACCAGAAAAGTAGTAGCAACTGCACTAGGGGTGCACAGATTTGTGTACACCACCAGAAGTCTAATAGCAACTATGGGTGCACTGTATTGTGTACTGTGTACACCACCAGAAAAGTAGTAGCAACTGCACTATGGGTGCACGGTACTGTGTACACCAACAGAAGTCTATTAGCAAGTATGGGTGCACTGTATTGTGTACTGTGTACACCACCAGAAAAGTAGTAGCAACTGCACTATGGGTGCATGGTACTGTGTACACCACCAGAAGTGTAATAACAACTATGGGTGCACTGTATTGTGTTCTGTGCGCACCACCAGAAAAAGAGTAGCAACTGCACTAGGGGCATGGCATTGTGTACACCACCAGAAGTGTAATGACAAGTATGGGTGCACTGCATTGTGTACTGTGTACACCACCAGAAAAGTAGTAGCAACTGCACTATGGGTGCACGGTACTGTGTACACCACCAGAAGTGTAATAACAACTATGGGTGCACTGTATTGTGTACTGTGTACACCGCCAGAAAAGTAGTAGCAATTGCACTATGGGTGCATGGTACTGTGTACACCAACAGAAGTGTAATAACAACTATGGGTGCACTGTATTGTGTACTGTGTACACCACCGGAAAAGTAGTAGCAACTGCACTATGGGTGCATGGTACTGTGTACACCGCCTGAAGTATATTATAAAAAGTACACCAGGAATGGCCTGCTGGTTGCAGTATATATATATATATATATATATATATATATATATATATATATATACGAGACTGACTGTATATATATATTAAATACACTGCAGCTAACTGAATAACCAGCCTGCCTGAAGTATATTAGAAAAAGTACACCAGGAATGACCTACAGTCAGATATAGGCTTGGCTACACTGGATGCAGTATATATATTTAGAGAAGCAAGACCACTACAAGGGACCCCCAGGCACACACCTCCTAAAAATAGATCCCCCCTAAAGCCAGGGCCCATAGTCAGTAGGCAAGAATAGATCCCCCTCAAAAGCCAGGGCCCATAGTCAGTAGGCAAGAGGCTACCCTGCAATCCCCTCCAAAAGCCCCTGTCCTGTTGGCTCTGTCACAGTACAGTCTTACTAACACGTGCCAAGCGTTAAGATTTGTCACCCTCTATCATGAAGGGATTAAAAAATAAAATTGCTGGCATGGCTGCACACAAACAGGTACCCGGATACACCCTGGATAGTGAAAATACTGCCATTACCCATTACCCAGGACTCACTACAGCTCCTATTTCAAAAGTTTCAGCTCTCACCTGCTGAAACAACAAATATGCCCTACTCTACTAGAATAGAAAGCCGAAGTAGAGAATATAATAGAAGCAGACAGCTGGATAGTCACCAAACCAGGATCATTATGGTAAGTGTTACAAAATATGGTCTATATTATTTCCCACAGATCACTTAGATGCTAGGTCTACACAAGGATTGCATAAAACCCTTTTTATTGCCCTTATTCACATAGCAATACTATGGAGGCACTATACTTGTAAGATATCCCTGATATCTTGTCCCCCTCCTCTTCGTTTTCCCTTGATGTATCAACTCATACTTACCATAATTACCTGTTAAAATGTAAAACTGGATTCATGTTAATTTCTTGTTGGTTAAAAAAGAAAGCCGCTCACAGGACTCTCACTCCTATCTGATAGCGAACACCCTCACTCAGCCTCACAGGTGCTGGCTCTGCACAATTTGTGGAAAACAAGGAAGTAAAATCTGGATGGCCGCACTTCCGTGAAGAAAAAAGCACCTTTATTGTAGCAAAAAAAATTGAGTACAAATAGGTCACATAAAAAGTGGATGGTACAGGACAACTGCTAACGCATTTCACACCAACCAATGCTTATTCATAGCTAAGTTGAAGGTTGTCACAACATGAATATATAACAGATAAGTGATTAAAAACATCTGAAACACCTGACGATAGGTAAAGGGCGAGAAAGAAAACAAAAGAAAAACACCACCCCCGTTACATATTTAATCTTCAAAGGCCCAGAAAGCGTGAAATGCTAATGAAAAACCCTGTGAGATTAAAAAACTCTACATTTCAATAAAATTCTGGATGATCGCAATAATTCGCACAATACCTAGGAAAAGTTACAGAAAGTCCGCACATGAGTATATATGTAAATAATTAATGTATGTTAAATAAATACCAAATAGCAATACCAATAAATACCAAATACCAATATCGAACAAATTGAAAAAAGGGGGGTAAAACTGCCCTTATAGTATATGGTTTGGGCACTGCATGGGCCGTCCAAAAAAGCGCACATAAATGTGAATGTATACAATAAAAAGCTCGAACTTGTGACAGTTATACACCCCCAGAGTGACATAGCAAGCATATATAAATATAGGCTTAAAAATAGCCCACCGATAACCAGAAATATGAACCATACTATCTCACTGGCAAAGAATGAAGCCCTATGTGGAGTTTTACCCCTCTTTTTTCAATTTGTTCGATAGTGCTGGCACGGCTTTGGTACCTTCTAAATGGATTTTGTTCATTGTGCACTTATTAATAGATAACATAATAGCATCTATAGACGAGTGTGCATATAGGGGTGAATTTATGTCTATGTATCAGTTCATATTTTTGCTATGTTTAATATGTTTCTTTTTCCCCATTCCTTTGACATCCCTCAATGGGGTAATTTTGTAGCGCACTACAATGTATATGTGGATTGCATAAGTTCAGTACGGTTCATAATAACGTCTGTTCCGCACAGATTACCTTGCTTTAATGAAGCCTTGGTATACAGTTTGGGTGTGCCTTCATCTATACACATTTATGTATTTATCTATTTGGTATTTATTTAACATACATTAATTATTTACATATATACTCATGTGCGGACTTTCTGTAATTTTTCTTAGGTATTGTGCGAATTATTGCGATCCTCCAGAATTTTATTGAAATGTGTTTTTTAATCTCACACGGTTTTTCATTAGCATTTCATGCTTTCTGGGCCTTTGAAGGTTAAATATGTAACGAGGGTGGTGTTTTCCTTTTGTTTTCTTTCTCACCCTTTACCTATCGTCAGGTGTTTCAGATGTTTTTAATCACTTACCTGTTATATATTCATGTTGTGACAACCTTCAACTTAGCTATGAATAAGCATCGGTTGATGTGAAACGCGTTAGCAGTTGCCCTGTACCATCCACTTTTTATGTGACCTATTTGTACTCAATTTGTTTTGCTACAATAAAGGTGCTTTTTTCTTCACGGAAGTGTGGTCGTCCAGATTTTTCTTCCTTGTTTTCTTGTTGGTTAACTTTAAACCCTCCCTAACCCCTTCACCTTTCAAATACAACTTCCCCCCAGCATTCATTTTCTAATTTTCTGACTTATTCTCTGCAATTACTTGAATTACCATCCTAACAAATATGCAAAACTAGCACTAATAAAAGACAAGACTGTATGATTTTTTTTCATCATTTTTTGCAATGTAATCATTGCCTTTCTGACAATCTGTTCTGCTGATAATAATTGTTTCCACAATAATCCTGTATATTGTATACCCTTTTTTCAATAAAAATGAATTATACAAAAATAAATGAATAAATAAATAAAATACAATTAAACTAAATGCATAATAAAAAATAAAATCATTCAAAATATTTTTAAAAACATTCGAGTTTACATTATATAATATTATTATTTTTTGTGTCCATCTAATTAAATGTTTTCATATATGATAACAAACCTGATAAACTTTCTATTTTTTGCTGAGAATATTTCCAAATTCAGTAGAAATGACTTACAGATAACAATTGAAAGGCAAATCTCTCAATAATATAGAACAGAATTGACTGAAAAAATAATAAATTATATTAGGTGTTTTTAAGATGTCATCATTTACAGTATATGTTGCTTGATTAGCCTGGGAAACTTGTTTGAATTCATTTTATTATTATTATTGTTATTATTATACAGGATTTATATAGCGCCAACAGTTTGCTCCGCGCTTTACAAAATAAAGGCAGACATTACGGTTACAATACAATTTGGTATAAGAGGAAACTGCTTGTTAGAGCTTACAATCTAAGAGGGAGGGTCGAGTGATACAAAAGGTAATAACTGTGGGGGGTGAGCTGATGGAGAAAGTAAAAACAGAGGGTTGATTTACTAAAACCGGAGCGTGCGAAATCTGGTGCGGCTGTGCCGAGAAACCAATCAGCTTCCAGTTTTTTGTTTTTTTGTCAAAGCTTAATCGAACAAGCTGAAGTTAAAAGCTGATTGGCTACCATGCAGAGTTGCAGGGTAGGATAGGCTTCTTTAAAGAGAAGGGTTTTCAGGGATCGTCTAAAGATGGATAGATTAGGAGATAGTCAGACAGATTGGGGTAGGGCGTTCCAAAGGACGGGAGAAGCTGTGATCTTTCATGTATAGTAACTGCAATAAATGAGAAGTGTGAAGGAGGAAAGGTTTTTTTACAGTTCAGTCCTGTACAAGAACACAATGTCATGGTGAAAAATAAATAAATCATAAAAAGTTTAAAATCTCCAAAAGGAAATGACCCTGCATGTTGGAATCTCCGTAAGTGAAACAGATGACTATAACATTTTGTAATTCTCTTCCACTAATCAAGGCAGCCCCCCCTTTTAAGCTGCTGATATTCCAATTCGCCATCTGTCTCCCAAGCAGTGTTCTAGAAGTCTGAGATTTTGCTCATTTTTCAAAAACAAAAGGCATTAAATACAAACTAGCTGCTGGCAAACTATCACATTTGTAATGGAAAAAAGCAGACTTATTAAAGTGCATTCTTAATCTTAGTCCTTGAAACATATCACCTCTGTAATGTAAATCAGGAGACCTGGATCCCCTTCTATGTCCTGTGTCATGTACATTTCCATGTCCAGCAATAAGGTCAACTATAAATCTCACGCTGGCAAATGTATATTTTTCCTATCGTAACATCATCATTAGTTACATGGCAGAGCACTCAGATTGTGACTGATGAAGCCTATGAAAACACATTTGTTCAGCTGTGAAGCCGGTCTGCATTGCTTCATCTGGACTTGGTGAGGTTAGAAAACTCCAAGCTTTTAACTATGTTTTGGAATGTGCTGGGGTGCACGGCTCTAAAAAAAAATGGACTTTGTTTTTATGGCAGTATTATGGAGGTCGTCTAGCTGTGCTAATGCATGTTGACAGCACCATTAAACCTGTGAATCTACATTACTGGGACGTGGCATGAAATAAAAGGCAAGGAATGGCACAGTTGTTGTTGGGTGCGATTAGTGTTGGAGCTGAGATGAAAAATGCAGTTGGGTTTTTAAGGCTTATTCGCCTTTATTCATAATCCTAAATTACTCTGAGAATTTGGAGAAGAAGGTGCCAACCAAAAATGTTTCATGTTAGTCGTTAATTACTTCTTAAATTGGTTGTTGAGAAGTAGTGTCAAATTTGGGTATGAACTTATAGAGAAAGTAGAGGTTTTTTTTTTTAGCTATAAAAGAGATATTATAAGATTATTAATATGATAATCCTTGTTTCGCTGTAGTTTGTAATTATGTACCGAGTACTTTCTCTACAATACTCTGTTTCCTGTGTCAAGGCTATGGCCATCCAAACATTTACACAATCTTAACAAGCAATAATGAGCTTTAAAACAAGAACTTGCTGACCTTTGTAGGTGCAGGCACTTGTGTAGTAATTCATCCTCAAAATGAATAGCCGAAAGTACTTTCAGCTTACGTTTAACAACTGAGCTCATTCTGCTCTGCCCCCCTCCCAGCAATGAATTTCCAACCTGCTAGAATGCTACATAGATGGTGTTAAGGAAGATGGGAAGAGCAGACTACTGATACTGGACTAGAACTATTTTACTTCTTCTCTAAAATGTTTAACAGTGTCTGCAGCTACTGAGGTTGACTAATTCGTGTTCTGTATGAAAGCTTATTTAGACTAGGCCTATTAAGACTATGTACAGTGCCTTAAAAAAGTATTCATACCCCTTAAAATTTTCCATATTTTGTCATGTTACAACCAAAAACGTAAATGTTTTTTTTGGCTGGATTTTATGTGATAGACCACATAAGTGGCACATAATTGTGAAGTGGAAGGAAAATGATAAATGGTTTTCGAAATTTTTTACAAATAAATATCAGCCCCCTAAATAAAATCTATTGGAACCAATTGCCTTTACAAGTCACCTAATTAGTAAATAGAGTCCACCTGTGTGTAATTTGAACTCAGTATAAATACAGCTGTTCTGTGAAGCCCTCAGAGGTTTGTTAGAGAAACATAGTGAACAAACAGCATCATGAAGACCAAGGAACACACCAGACAGGTCAGGGTTAACTTTGTGGAGAAGTTTAAAGCTACGCTATAAAAAAATATCCCAAGCTTTGAACATCTCATGAAGCACTGTTCAATTCATCATCTGAAGATGGAAAGAGTATGTGTCGGGGCTGGGCTCAGCACTTCCTTCTCTGAGCTGCCTACTTAAGCCGTCCAGTCCAGAGGAGCTCTGCCTTCGCCTTAGTCACATCACAGAAACTATCTCCTGCGATCCTGTTCAAGACTTGCTTTGCTGACATCTCTTCTGGCTCCAGATCCTGCTTGTTGTTCCACTACATTGATCCCTGACTTCTGGCTTGGCTGACTATTCATTCCGGTTACTGAACTTTGGCTATGTTTTGACTACGTTTGGCTTACCTGGAATCTCCCACTGTGGCCGCCCCGGTACAACCTATGTTGCAGGCCGACCCTGCTTCTGCTCCAGTCTCTGTTCAGGCACTCGCTTCGAGTATTACCTCTATAAGAGATATGTCTGGTTCCGCTCCGCTTTCCCAGCGATTTGGGGGTGATCCAGTCCAATGCAGAGGGTTTCTCAACCAGGTTGAGATATACTTTGAGATGCTGCCCCAGGCATTTCCCACAGACAGAACAAAGTAGGTTTCGTGATATCTTTGCTTTTTGAGAGAGCCTTGACCTGGGCAAACCCTCTTTGGGAGACGTAAAAAAACCTGTTGTCTTGCGCTACCCTGAGTTTGTGGCTTCGTTTAAAAGGGTAGTTGATGTTCCCCCATGCTCTGCTTCTGCTTCCAAATGCCTCATGTCAATCGAACAGAGTATGAGAACTGTTGCCGACTACACCATTGAATTCCGTACTCTGGCAACAGAGGTTGCGTGGAACAACGAGGCCCTTGTGGCTGCTTTTTCTCATGGTCTCTCAGATACCATCAAGGATTAGATAGCAGCCCAAGATATACCCACTGAGCTGGAGAAGTCGATCACGTTTGCCATCCTCATTGACTCCAGACTCAGAGAAAGACTCTCTTTTAAGGAGCGGTTGCGGAAGCCTCCTGTACGTTTGTCTCTGAGCTTTGCGGTCCCACCCGTGCCTCCCTCACCTCCCATGCCTCCTGGTACCGAGTCGGTCAGTGAAGGTGAACCCTTGCACTTGTGTTTCACGTGTCTCTCTGCGGATGAGAGAGCCTTTAGGACGAGGGAGAGATTTTGCCTTTATTGTGGCCAGGCAGGTCACTTTTTGAAGTCTTGTCCTACCCATCCAGGGTACGCCCGAACCTTGAAGTCCTGTTATGGACAGACTTTAGGTGGCGTTGTTTCATCCCCAGTTATCCAGAAGGCTAAGCCCCTGATTTTGGTCACCTTTTCTTGGTCTGAGTCGCTCATTGAGATACAGGCTCTGGGACTGCAGGCCTGTTCATTGATGCTGCCTTTGTATCGAAGCAATCGATTCTGCTGCAGCTGCGTGGCTCTCCACTTGCCATTAAGGCTCTTGATGGGAGACCTCTACAGCCTGCCCATGTGACTCATGAGATGGTTCCGTTGTCCATGACCGTAGGGGCTCTTCATCGTGAGATAATCCAATTCCAAGTTATTTCCTCACCTAAGTTTCCGCTGGTTATTGGTTATCCTTTTGATTGGCTCCGTGCTGAGGTTCTCTCCTGGCCACCACAATGCAGTGAGACATGCTTCCAGAAGGTAGCCAAGGTCCTGCACACCTCTCCACTCTCCTCCCTGTCGGAGGAGTACCTCGATTTTGGAGATGTCTTTGACAAAGGTCAAGCCAGTAGTTTGCCTCCACACCGGCCATATGATTGTGCAACTGACCTTCAACCTGGTGCCATACCCCCTCGTGGCCGGATTTACCCTTTGTCGGTCTTGGAGGATAAGACCATGGAGGAATATGTTGCAGATGCACTTTTTCGAGGTTTCATCCACAAATCCTTGTCTCCTGCTGGTGCTGGTTTCTTCTTTGTGAAGAAGAAGAGTGGTAAACTGAGACCTTGTATTGATTATAGGGGTCTCAATCATTTCACGATTAAGAATGCCTATCCGATTTATGAATTATTTGACCGCCTCAAGGGAGCAACGGTTTTCACGAAGCTTGATTTGAGAAGGGCATACAATCTCGTGAGGATTAAGGAGGGCGACGAGTGGAAAACTGCGTTTAATACCAGAACAGGCCATTATGAGTACCTTGTAATGTCTTTTGGCCTTTGTAACGCCCCAGCAGTTTTCCAGGAATTTATTAACAATGTCCTCCGAGATTTGTTGCAGTTATGTGTGGTGGTTTATCTCAATGATATCCTCATATTTTCCAAGTCCCTGGAGAGCTACCACACAGATGTCTGTTGTGTGCTTCAGAAATTAAGAGCGAAAAATCTCTATTGTAAACTTGAAAAGTGTGAGTTCCATTGTGAACAGGTTAAATTCCTGGGTTACATCATTTCCACTGCTGGTTTTTCGATGGACCCAGAGAAACTTTCGTCAGTTCTACAGTGGCCCCGACCTGTAGGGTTACGTCTTCTGCAGCATTTCCTGGGTTTTGCCAACTATTATCAGAAGTTTATTCGTAACTTCTCGTCTCTGGTCAGGCCCCTGACTGATATGACCAGAAAGGACGGTAACCCAGAGTTGGTCTTCGAAGTCCATTAAGGCCTTTGAGAGTCTCAAGGCTGCCTTTGTTTCTGCTCCTGTGTTGGCACATCCTGATCCTACATTACCTTTTATCCTTGAGGTTGATGCTTCTAAAACTGGTGTTGGCGCCCTTCTTTCTCAACGTCCTACCTCTGAGAGCGCTATGCATCCTTGTGGCTATTTTCCAAGAAGTTGTCACCTGTGGAGTGCAATTACGAGATTGGTGACAGAGAGCTGTTGGCAATCATTTTAGCCCTGAAAGAATGGAGACATCTCCTGGAAAAATTCATTCTTACTGACCATAAGAATCTCACATTCTTGTTTGAGGCTAAACACCTCTCTCCCAGAAGGGCGCGATGGGCTCTTTTCTTGTCAGGTTTCAATTACATTACATTCTTACCCGGTACTAAGAATGTAAGGGCTGAAGCCTTGTCATAACAATTTTCCTCCACTTCCAAGTTGGAGTCGGTTCTGGTTCCTGTGATTCCTCCTGATCGTATTCTGGCTACGGTTCGCACCAGTCTCACTGTTGCTTTGGGTGACAAAATTCTTGCTGCTCAGGTCCATGCTTCTCCTGAGAGACCTTGTGACCGCTGCTTTGTCCCAGAGAGTCTCCGTACTGCCATGCTCCAGATTTACCATTCTCCCAAGGCTGCTGGCCACCCTGGGAAGAATCAACTCTTTTGGGCCATTTCCCAACAAGTCTGGTGGCCTAGTCTATGTGCTGATGTAACTGCCTTCGTAGCTGCCTGTTCTGTGTGTGCTCAGAGTAAGACTCCACGACACCTTCCAGTGGGCCTCCTACAACCCATATCCTATGGAGAGAGGCCCTAGACCCACCTGTCTATGGATTTCATTGTGGAGTTACCCAACTCCCAGGACAACACAGTTATCCTTATGGTGGTTGACTGGTTCTCAAAGATGTGTCGTATTCCACTTAAGAAGTTGGCCACTTCTAAGGAACTGGCTTCCATTTTTGCTCGGGAGATCTTTCGCTTACAAGGGCTACCCAAGGTGATTGTCTCGGACAGGGGTAGTCAGTTTGTGTCCCAGTTCTGGCGAGCCTTGTGTGCACAGTTGGGAATTCAGCTTGCTTTTCCCTCTGCGTATCACCTGCAGTCTAATGGGGCCGCAGAACGAGCCAGTCAGTCCTTGGAGCAATTCCTATGTTGCTATATTTCTGACCATCATAACAACTGGTCAGACCTATTACCGTGGGCAGAGTTTGCTCACAACAGTGCCTTAAATTCTGCTTCCCGATTGTCCTTGTTTATGGCGAATTATCATTTCCAACCTTACATGTTGCCTGACTCATTTGTTCCGCAGAATATTCCTGCGTTACAAGAGCATCTCTGTGGTCTTCGTTCCACTTGGGCACAAGTCCAGGAGGCTTTGCAATATGCTAATGAAAGGTACAGACTCCATGCTGACTGCAGACATCTGCCTGCGCCCTCCTACCAGGTTGGGGACAGGGTCTGGCTGTCATCTCGCAACCTCCGACTTCGTGTTCCCTCACCGAAGTTCGCACCTCAGTTTATTGGGCCTTTCTGTATTCTTCGCAGGATTAACCCAGTGGCTTACGCGTTAGACCTTCCTTCTAATGTGCTTATTTCAAATGTATTTTATGTCTCCTTATTAAAACCTTTTGTCTGCAACCGCTTTACCACCTCGGTGCCATGTCCTCACCCTGTACTGGTTGAGAATCATAAGGAGTATGAAGTACAGTCCATTGTTGGCTCCCGTAGGTTCCGTGGGCGCATACCTTACCTGGTGCATTGGAAAGGGTGCGGTCCAGAGGAATGCTCTTGGGTCTCATCCACGGACGTACATGCCCCTGTCCTCCTCCGTTATTTCCATATACGTTTTCCCCTCAAGCCTGGTGGTCCTCCAAGGTGGGAGGGGTCGTTGAGGAGGGTGTACTGTCAGGGCTGGGCTCAGCCCTTCCTTCTCTGAGCTGGCCGCTCAGCTGTCGGCTAATTGCCAGCTCCTATCTCTCCACAGTTATTTAGGTGTTGATGATATCCTGCTCGTTAGTCCTGCCTACTTAAGCCGTCCAGTTTAGAGGAGCTCTGCCTTCGCCTTGGTCACATCATAGAAACTATCTCCTGTGATCCTGTTCAAGACTTGCTTGGCTGACTATCCTTTCCGGTTACTGAACTTTGGCTATGTTTTGAATACGCTCGTTATTATTACTTTTATTATTAAACAAGTGTGATTTAACTGTACTTCTATCTCGGCCTTATTTCATTGTTTCTGACAGTATGGCACAACTGCAAACCTACCAAGACATGGCTGTCCACCTAAACTGACAGGCGAGGCAAGGAGATCATTAATCAAAGAAGCAGCCAAGAAGCCCATGGCAACTCTGGAGGAGCTGCAGAGATCCACAGCTCAGCTGGGACAATCTGTCTACAGGACAACTATTAGTCATGCACTCCACAAATCTAGCCTTTATGGAAGAGTGGCAAGAAGAAAGCCATTATTGAAAGAAAGCTATAAGAAGTCCAGTTTGGAGTTTGCAAGAAGCCATGTGGGGGACACAGAAAACATGTGGAAGAAGGTGCTCTGGTCAGATGAGACCAAAATTGAACTTTTTTGGCCTAAAAGCAAATTGCTATGTGTGGCGGAAAATTAACACTGCACATCACCCTGAACACACCATAATCACCATAAAACATGGTGGTGGCAGCATCATGTTGTGGGGATGCTTTTCCTCAGCAGGGACAGGGAAGCTGGTCAGAGTTGATGGGAAGATGGATGTAGCCAAATACAGGGCAATCTTAGAAGAAAACCCATTAGAGTCTGCAAAATACTTGAGACTGGGGCAGAGGTTCACCTTCCGCCAGGACAACAACTCTAAACATATAGCCAGAGCTACAATGGAATGGTTTAGATCAAAGCATATTCATGTGTTAGAATGGCCCAGTCAAAGTCAAGACCTAAATCCAATTAAGAATCCGTGGCAAGACTTGAAAATTGCTGTTCACAGACGCTCTCCACCCAATCTGACAAAGTTTGAGCTATTTTGCAAAGAAAAATGGGCAAAAATGTCACTTTCTAGATGTGCAAAGCTGGTAGACAAATCCCCAAAAAGATTGCAGCTTTAATTGCAGCGAAAGGTGGTTCTACAAAGTATTGACTCAGAGAGCCTGAATACAAATGCACGCCACACTTTTCACATATTTGTTTGTAAAAAAAATTGAAAACCATTTATCATTTCCCTTCCACTGCACAATTATGTGCCACTTTGTGTTGGTCTATCACATAAAACCCCAATAAAATACATTTATGTTTTTGGTTGTAAAATGACAAAATGTGGAAAATTTCAAGGAGTATGAATACTTTTTCAAGGCACTGTATATATTGAAATGCCCATAGTCTGGCCAAAGTTCTACATGAAAATGAAACACTATTACATCTTGAGTAATGCACTGCCCACACACATACACTTCAGCAAAATATCAGCTTAAAACTTATTGAAGAAACAAAGGTACACACTTATGGATTGGAGGGGGGGGGGGTGGAATCAGAATTACCCAAAAAACATAGTTTACTCACATGCAGCTTCTGTTTCTTTATTGAAGAGCAACAGCAGTATGCACCCTAGAGGTGATAGAACAATTACAGATCTTCCATAGTCAAGATTCTTGTGTATGCTTGATGATGATAACAGTAACATAAATCTTCTTGTTTAAAGCCACCCCTTTCCCTGTCCACTCTTCCACCAAACACCTGCAGGTATGCACACATATCAGAAATTTTAGACCACGTAAATCCTGGGTTCCACCAATTCTAAGTTGTTGGTTTCCATAACTGATTTTTAGTATTTTATTAAAATGTATTACATAAAATAAAATATTTCTATCATGTCTTCTTCTGGCGTGGCATGCTGCAACTTTGGGATTTGAATGTACCCTGTGGGCAAAAAGTTAAATAATTGTTTCTGATTGCAGAGAAGGAGCCAGTAAGACCCAAAAGTAAAGACATAGCTGTTTGTCCAAAAGGATGATTTGGCCCACATTTGTGTATCCAAATGTTTTCTGAGAGTGTATTTGGTGAAAGAATGGAATAATTGATGAGGAAATGAATCGCTTTAAACAAGAAGCTTTTTTTGTGAATTTGGCTTTGCATATAGCCTTAAGTTGCAGCCACTGTAGATAGAAGATATTGAGTAAGGTGGAGTGCCAATTCACTTTTGACTTAACAATAATTCCAGCATTCCTCTTCCACACCTCCAACAGCAAAGCATTAGTTAGACTTACTGTACTTTGGTCATTGTAAGTACAGAAGTAAAGAATAACATTGCTGCATGGTCCTTACATCTGCAATAAGAATTCAAAATATGTGCTCAGGGAAAATAAACTTTACTTTCTCGTCAAATGAAACTCAACCATAAAGGTGTACTATGCTATATTTTGTCCAGTAACTTTTGTGCTATGGATTCTTTAAAATGCGAGTAACCTCCCATGCATGAATTTTACCTAAAGATAAGCCTAAAATAAGTCTTATCTATAGGTACTGTGAATATCTCATAAATGTGCACCATTTAGAAATCATTTACTCTACATGCAGCTGGTGACGTCACCGGGCATTGTGCTCTGAAGGAACGGCATACCCAGCAGCTCCCACGCACGTCATCATGGTTCTGGCCACTCACAAATGTGTTGTCTGCAAACCCGGAAAGAAGGCCAGGTGAAGATGGAAGCACCCTCAGCGGTGACAGTGTGCCGTTGAAAGGCTTTGTTTCCAGGTAAGTTTCACATAATGTGCTAGTACGCTTCTGCTTATTTGCTAAACTCTGGAGCAACTGCAACTGCAGTGTGCAAATGTACTTTGCAAAGTGCAGTCTATTTTCCTTTAGTAAATCAACCCCAAAGTATGCTTTTAGTGCTGTTGACTTCCTTAAAGTGGTTGCAAAGGTTTATAGTTTTTCACCTTCATGCACCTTGTATGCATGAAGGTAAAAAAACCTTCTGTGTGCAGCAGCGCCCCCAGTCCCCCCTAAAACTTACCTGAGCCCCATCTCAATCCAGCGATGTGCACAAGAGCCTCGGCTCTCCCTGGTCTCTCCCATCTCATTGGCTGACAGCAGCACCCACTACTGTCAATCACAGCCAATGAGCCAATAAGGAGAGAGTGGGGTGGGGTCAAGCCCCACCCCATGTGTGAATGGACACTTGGAGCAGCAGCTCAGGAGCAAGCCTGCTCAGTTGCCCCAAAAGCAAGCGGTTTGCTATGGGAGCACTAGGCAGAAGGGAGGGGCCTGGAGCACCTTCAGGGGTCCCGAGAAGAGGAGGATTTGGGCTGCTCTGTGCAAAATCATTGCACAAAGCAGGTAAGTGTAACATGTTTGTTATTTTTTTTTTTAAATGAACCATTAATGGCACTTGGATACTGCACAAGAGGCACTAAAAATCAATTTCTAAAGTCACCAGACAGCAGATATAAATTCTGCTCATTTCTCAGGGGCAATGCCTCAGTATAGGGCCGGTTCACACTGGTCTTTAATGCGCTCCGACTTCGAGAGCACAAGTCGCATGACATGTCTAAATCAATGGTTCCCTATAAGAGCCGTTTTAACTAGTCCAACTTGTGCCGGTCCGACTTTAAAAATGCTTCCTGCACTACTTTGGTCCAACATGGGCACGATTTCAGCCCATTGATTTGCATGGAAGTCGGGATCATCATCTTAACTGATCCGACTTGTGGCATGCGACTTGTGCTCTGAGGATCTTGAGAGGGAATCCCACGCCTTGGCTTAGGGTTCTCCCCCAGATCCATACCATGCCCTTTGAGTCTGGTATGGATCTTGAGGGGGAACCCCATGCCAAAATTTAAAAAAAGAACTGCGTATAAGTCCCCCCCCCAAGACCATACCAAACCCCCAAAATCCATACCAGACCCTTATCCGAGCATGCAGCCCAGCAAGTCAGGAAAGGGGGGAAGAGCGAGCGCCCCCCCTTTCCTGGACCCTACTAGGCCACATGCCCTCAACATGGGGGTGGGTGCTTTGGGGCAAGGGTGCTCTGCGCCCCCTACCCCAAAACACCTTGTTGATGGGGACAAGGGCCTCTTCCTGACAACCCTAGGCATTGGTTATGGGGGACTGTGGGCAGGGGGTTTATCGGAAGCCCCCTTTGACAATGACACCCTCATGACAGGGTGCGGGGTCTCTGTGTGATGTTACAAGGAGTGGGGTCTCCGGGTGATGTCCCCGGATGGCCACGCCCCAGACCTGATTCAACAGCGTGAACCAGCAATGGAGGAGGACTGGGTCGGCAGAGGAAGAAATCATCAGCGGAGGCAGAAGAACTGGGAAAAGAAACGGACAGAGAAAAACCGGGAGAAGAAGCAGTGGGAGAAGAAACTGGGAAAAGAAGCAGAGGGAGAAGAACTGGAGGGAGAAGACTGGGGGAAGAAGAACCAGAGGGAGAAGACCAGAGGAAGAAGACACGGAGCTACAACGGGGGGGAAATTCTTCATTTTTTAAAAAGGACTTTTCGAAAACCATCTCTTGTTTTTTGTAACACTACACTTCTTTTCTTCGGTGAATGGTTAGGGGTACGATGTACCCCCATACTTATTCACATGGTGGCGTAGGATCTGGGAGCCCCCTTGTTAACCTCTTCTCGCCCGCCTGCCGGCCAAATGACGGCTGGGCAGCGCGGCTCTCGTTCTGGGTGGACGTCATATGACGGCTGCTCAGACCAACTGCTCTCGCACGCCCCCGGGCGCGCAGTGTGGTAATCGCGGCTGCGCCATGTTGCTAGGACATGGCACAACTTCGATCTGTGTAAAGAGCTGCTGCAGCAGCTTTTACAATGTGATCGTCAGTGTCCAATCACAGCCGGTCACATGTAAACATGGGTGTGAGTGAGAGGAGAGCCGATCAGCGGCATCTCCTCACAGAGGACATCTAGGGATGTAATCAGGGCACTGATAATCAGTGCCCATATTACAATTAAGTGCCACCAGCGCCAGAACTGTGTGCCCACCAATGCCAGCAATTAGTGCCAACCAGTGTCCACAATTGCCAGCAATCTGTGCCCACAAGTGCCAGCAATCAGTGCCCACAAGTGCAAGCAATCAGTGGCCATTAGTGATGCCAGTCAGTGCTGGCTATCAGTGCTGCCCATACTGCTGCCCATCAATGCTCATCACTGCGGCTTATCAATGCCACCCATCAATGCCCATCCGTACCCATCAGTGCCACCTATCTGTGCTGCCTATCTGTGCCTACCAGTGCCGCCTATCTGTGCCCAGTGCCACCCATCCGTGCCGCCTATCAGTGCTCATCAGTGCCACATATCAGTTCCACCTATCAGTGCCCATAAGTGCGGAATATAAGTGCCACCTCATCAGTGCCCATAAGTGCCGCCTCATCAGTGCCCATAAGTGCCACCTCATCAGTACCCATCAGTGCAGCCTATCAGTGCCCAAAAACTTTTTTTTTTTCAAACTTTTTGGTCTTTTTTTTGTAAAAAATAAAAAACCCAGGAGTGATTAAATACCACCAAAAGAAAGCTCAATTTGTGTGAAGAAAATGATAAAAATTTCACATGGTTACAGTGTAGCATAAACGCGCAATTGTCATTCAAATTGTGACAGAGCTGAAAGCTGAAAAATGGCCTTGGCAGGAAGGGGGTGTAAGTGCCCTGTATTGAGGTGGTTAAAGGGGGCTTCCAGATTACAATAAGCCCCCTGCCTGCAGACCCCCACAACCACCACCCAGGGTTGTCGGGAAGAGGCTCTTGTCCCCATCTACATAGCACCCACCCCCCCATATTGAGATCATGTGGCCTCTTTTTTTTGGCGTGGGGTTCCTCCTCAAGATTCATACCAGACTCAAAGGGCCTGGTATGGTCGAATCAAAGTTGGATCCCATTCATTGAAATCGCATGGAAGTCGGACATGAAGTAGCAGGGCAAAGTAGGATCAGAAGTCATATGACTTTCATGTCGGGGCAGTGTGGACATAGCCTCAAGGTTCCTTGTGTTTTTAGTGGTGTTGCTTGACTAGAAGTTACACTTGTCTTCTGGTTTAAGCCCCGTACACACAAGCTGAATGTCTGGCGACATTGGCCGGTTTAATACAAAACTACACTAAACTATGGCTGTTTTTTTTTTATTGTCTCTGTCTGTCAGCTAGCGTGATAACACATCAAGACCTGAACCATACTAAGTTCATAAAAGCTCTATGGAGGAAGTGGATGGCTGTCAGTCAGTGCAGTACAACATTTTGGGTGTGAGGCTCCTATGCATTTTAAAGCATGTGTGCATTGCTGTGACATATGTGAGCCTACCCATAGTCCTTAGGATTTCCTGATCCTAGAGCCAATCAGCGAATGTGAAACGCATGACCACTCCCCTCATATAAGAACCCAGGCCTACATTTCATGTGTTGTATGGAGAGGGGAAAAATGGTGCATGTATGGCAGATAGGCATTAGCGGCCTGTTTAAAAAAAAAATACCTGGTAGTCTTTGTCCCAGGAATTGACTTATATTCGGACGTACTGAGGTTGATTTACCAAAACAGTAGAGCATTTTCAGCAAGCTTAGTGAAAGAGGTAAAGGTTTGCTGACTTTAATCTTCCAATCATATGCAGACCAAAATCCATTCTTTTTTATTTTCCTTGCACATGATTGGTAGTAGGATTGAGAATTTCTCTTAGCTTCAGGAACATACTGAAACTCACTTCAATTAAAAAAATAAAAGGTTTAGAATCAGCATTATGGTGCTATGAGTCACTTTCACTAGAGCTGAAATCCCACCCCTTTATAGGTAACACCATACGGCAATGTCTCCACCCCACTTTACAAACATCAGTACCGACCACAGAATCCCCCATGACCCCGATTTTGGGAAATCCAAAATTCCCCCCGGGAATGTCACCTGGACAGTTCCAGACATTGAGAAACTCTGGATGCACTAGAGCTTTACGGTTTGTGAAGCAAGACAAATGGCCATCCATGACAGAATTAATAGATCCAGCTGGTTTGTTTAAACTTACATTCTGGAATGCAGTCAAAATCCACCATTTTCTTCAAACAATCCCAAACCCGCAATCCTACACTAGACCCCTGACGACGTTCGAGGATATATGCTCAGACACAGAACCGATCAAACAGTTACTATTCCAGATGTACACCCTATTGAACACACCCGTACAAACGCTCGATCTACCATGTATTACAAAATGTGAAAAAGACCTTCAATGTACTTTCACAGCAGTCCAGAAACAAAATATGATAGTTCTTTCCCTTAAATCCTCCATCTGCACTAAAATACAGGAGACAAATTTCAAGATCTTGACCAGGTGGTATTTAACACCTAGTCGCTTGCATTCTATGTTTACTGAATCATCAAAATACTGTTGGAGATGCCAGAAGGAGGTGGGAGCGATTCTATATGTGTTTTGGTCCTGTCCTCACTTGACAAATTTCTGGACTGCTGTCCGTTCCATTTCTCAGAAGTTCACTGAATTTCAGATTCTGAATGACCCAGCATTTTTCTTACTACATGTATCCTCTATCCCGCTAAAAGCCTATAAAAAATCTATACTAAGACACCTAACGAATGCAGCGGGATCCTGCATACCCACATTATGGAAACAACAAGCTCCCCCTACCATATCACTGTGGTTACGGAAAGTGGAAGACATAAATAAACTGGAAGACCTAATTCTGACATCACAAAATAGACAAACAACTTACCAAAAAACATGGGCACTGTGGAATATGTTCAAATATTCAGAGGAAGGTAGGGTCCATTTGGAAACCCGAATTAATTAATAGACCCAATATATGTAACGGGTGGCACACAAACTAAAGACCCCAATTGATCATTATGACATCCTGACGACCTCCCCTTTCCCCTCCCAGTTCCCTCCCCAACTTTCCTTACCTCTCTTTCTTCATTCTTTTCTTCTATCTGTTTTTTCTTATTTTATTTTGTAGTACTATACTTAGGTTGCAGTCTCTTGATTGATACACATTAATAGGCATATTAAATATTGGTACAACGTGGAATAATTTAGTTGATGATCAATTTCTATATCCACAGTAATTAAAAAGGTTAGGAGGTAACAGTAACGGAAGATATATATGTACCATTAATAACACCATGGGACAAAGTTTTCCTATTATTATGTCTGTAAGATGTTGATGTATCATTATGTTATGTTATCGGGAGGCTACCACCTTCTCCCCCCCCCCCCCCCCCCCGTTTTTTTATGGTTTGTATTTCCGGGCTTTGCCCAAATTTTTGGAAAAAATTAATAAAATATATATTTGAAAAAAAATAAAAAATAAAAGGAGTCAGGCAGAAAAGTGCATCCAATCAGATGCAGCAACTGTTCAGGTTTCTTGATAGTACACAGTAGGAGATTCCTCCATCTAGGGCAGATGGAGGAATCGTGGATGGAGGAATCTGTTACATTTTTTTTAGCTTGGCCTATAGGCAGAACAACAAAAAACGATACCATTGTATGACCAGCTCTATTAACTAGCTAATTATAAATTGATATGTCATTTTTCAATCTATTGCTGGGAACTGACGAGTCAGTGAAGGATAGGTACCTTTTTGGTTAAACAAATAGAGACTTCTCTCCCAAGAAATTTGAGAGATGTAACAATTCAAAGATGCTATTATTGTCATTTACAAAAATTTACAAAATTTACCAAAATTTGAATGAAAGAACACAGAGGTCAGTTATGAGCTTTTAATGTCCAGCCAGCTCCAAAAATGTCCAGTGAAATTAGATATTTTTTTGCATTGCTTCTCATATGGACAAAGATTTTTTTCAGCATGCAGACAATAATCACATCCAGACTCTTCTTTTGTGGTGCTAAAGTTATTCTTGTTCAGCTATTCCCATCTTGTAATAATCTTGCTAAAGGCTATGGCATGTACTGAGAACAATGGTATCTCAAAATTAATGATGACTGAAAATGGAATAAACACAGTCTTTCTTCAGCCTGTCATCCAAGATGCTTCAACATGCTGTCGATTTAACAGCAAAAAAATTCAGCTTTTTAAATAAAATCTACTGATTAACTTGCAATGACAATGTGTTGAAACGAGTGTGAGTCATTTATGAAACCAAAAAGACATTCATATTCTCAAAAATTACAAGAGAAAAACAGCTTTCAAAGCTACGGATAATAAAAAGGTTTTCTAGGAAATATGAAGCCTTTGGTTAGGTAAAACTTATATAAAATGACTGCAGTAGTACAGTGGGGTGCCAAGGGTGGGGCAGAGGGAGCACCAGATGAAGGCAATAAGGATGTACATTGTCATTGACTGGCTTGTAGGCAGTCTTGGATGGATCGGTCCCCTATCTGACAGTGCCTGCATAGTTCTGTAGTTCATAGTTGTCTGCAACAAGGGGACAGCTGAACCTCTCCTCTCTCAGATAAGTAACCACTGACACAAATTATCTATTTTATATGCAACATAAAGCACTACCCAAAAAATAAATACATAAAAAACTAATAACTCTGGACAACACTTTTTTTTTAAGTTTTGCTTCCTAAAAAACTTCTGGGGATTTTGATAAATCCCTTCAAACTGAACACTGAAATATAATTTCAGAATGACTGTGTCACATAGAAATCATTAGAAATATGGAATTAACTTTTAATTTCTACAATGTATTTAATCACATAATGTTTCTGACATGCTTAACAGGGATTAAAGTGTTTTTCTGCTGATTTCCATTTGTACGCAGTGTCCGGTGCATCTTGCTGCAGTGTCCAACAATAGTCAGCCAACATCGATGGATTCCAGTTGCCCTAATACCATTTTTACATTGTGGCAATGTCCTGGTAAAACCTTTAATCATGTTTGTGCTGACTGCACTTGGATTTTTTAAGGAAAGAAGTCCAACTGTGAACACAGAAAATTAATCTTTAGTGACATGTTGCACTTTATGGTCTTAGTTATGTAGTTACATAGTTACATAGAAGGTGAGGTTGAAAAAAAAGTCAGTATTACATTGTATATCCCTGTATGTTGCGGTCGTTCAGGTGCTTATCTAATAGTTTCTTTAAACTATTGATGTTCCCCGCTGAGGCCACCGCCTGTAGAAGGGAATTCCACATCCTTATGCCCCGTACACACGGTCGGATTTTCCGATGGACAATGTCCGATCGGAGCGTGTTGTCGGAAATTCCGACCGTGTGTGGGCTCCATCGGACATTTTCCATCGGATTTTCCGACACACAAAGTTGGAGAGCAGGAGATAAAATTTTCCGACAACAAAATCTGATCGCGTCAATTCCGACCGTGTGTGGCCTGTTCCAACGCACAAAGTGCCACGCATGCTCAGAAGAAATTCCGACACGGGACAGCTCGTTCTGGTAAACATAGCGTTCGCAATGGATACAGCACTTTCGTCACGCTGCAATGTTAAAAATGGTTTAATACAGCGCACTCTCTTCTTCTTTATAATGTGACAAGAATTAAGTAGTTTTGCTGCTCATATTCACACACACTTCTCACAAAGTTTTATTTGTGTTTTTTTTAGTGGGATTCCCTGAATATATTGTTATTAGTTGTCACATCTGACAGTTTTATATTTTTGTTATTTTTTTTGGGGGGGATTTTCAGCCTTTTTTTTTGTTTTAATGTTTGGATTTTTTCCAAGGCTGATCTTTGTTCAATGTTATTTTTATTTTTACTCCAGAATATTTTTGTCTGTGTTTTGTGTGTCAAGTTACCCCAACACCATTGATATCTTTTATTATTTAATCTCAAGGAGATTGTTTGTTGTTGGTGTCCCTTGTTCATTTCACATTGTATATTTGAAATGTACCTGAATCCTCACAAACCAAGTGTCATTTTTGAAGTAAAACACATAGGAGAGTATAATTCAAAACAAAAATCCTTTATTAAGGGATCAGAACCAAACAAAGAGGAAGGCAACACTGGATCAACATGAGAAATTAGCGAAGCCTGGGACCCCCACGGCAGACATCAATTCTTCAACATCAAAATTGGTGGCCTGAGGAGTCCATATCTAAGGGAGGGCAGTCTGGTCCAGAATTCGCAGAGATCCGGATAGCAGCAGATGAATCTGTGTCCCCAGGCTGTGGTAACACAAGAGGCTGCATCTTTTGGCCGACCAGACTGAACCCAGGGCAATCACTGTCTGGTCTTCCTTCCACGCTTCCTTCCGGGCTGTGGCTGTGCAGTTGGAGATGTGGCAGGAGGAGGAGTAGGACCTTGAGGAGGAGGAGGACTGGGGGGACCTGGAGGAGGACTGGGAGGACCTGGAGGAGAGGGAGGAGGAGGAGGAGGACCTGCAGGAGGAGGAGGAGGACCATCCCAAAGATGTGTGTGAGGTGTAATTTGGCCCCTCATACCTTTCTCCAGAGCCTCCGATATGAGGGCCTCACACAAGACTTTTTGGCCCTCCTCCATCCTCTGCATTTTATAGGCTATGAAGGCAGCAATGTTCTCCTGCATGGTGTGGGGTGCTCCCAGGACCTCTGTAGCCCTCCAAAAGAATGCTATAGCAGCCTCCTCTAGGGTACTCCTCCTACTGCCACTTTCTGTTTTCAGGGGGGGTGGAGGGACCTTGATATCAGCCAGCCGGCTCGGCCCGGCCACCTCCTGGCTGAGACTTCCCTGTGTATGAAAAAGGGACATAGTTGTAATGTTTTGCATCATCAATCACAATCCTAAATTAGTACTCCCAACTAACATCTAGTTAACATCATTGATTGGACAAGCAGAAATATTTAGAGGAATGCTATACCTGGCTCAATCTGGGCTCCTCCACATATCGCCTGGAAGGCCCAGGTTGGGGCGTCAGAAGCCTCAGCCTTTGGGGAAGGAAGCGTGGAAGGAAGACTGGAGAGGGATGACCTGGGTTCAGTCTGGCCTGCCAGAAAGTGCAGCCTGTCGTAGTACAACATCCTGCGGACATAGATGTCATCTGCTGCTCCGGATCTCTGCGAATCCTGGACTTTCTTGCGCTCCCTCAGATATGTGCTCCTCAGGCCACCAATGAAAATCTTTAAATAAGTGATGTCTGCCGTGGGGATCACCTGCTTCACAATTTCACACAATTGCTCCAGTGCTGCCTTCCTCTTTGCTTGGTTCTTGAAATGGGGGTGGGTAATCTCCCACAGACAGGGCATCTCACTTAGCATCTCTACGAATACTGATATGAAGTCATTGTCTTTCATTAAGATATCCATGTTCACTGCAAGACACAACACAAGACAAAGCCTAATGTCAGACAAAACTCTCCTAATCTTGTTACAATATAGGCCTCAATCTAGAAGCAGTATAGGCACAAGTTTGTCTCTTACCTTGCTCCAATGCTCCTTCCTCCGCTCACAGATCGTACGTAATACGCACGCGTGTTACGCTTTATACACACTGCGCATGCGTGTATCTCCGCCCGCCCCTGACGTTCTTTCTAGTCTATTCCCCTCCCCTTTTCGTTCGGCGCAGTGGGGGAAGAGCACATGGCGGAGTCACAGCAGGTGCGTGATAATTGCAGGAACGAGGAGGAGGAGGAGGAAAGCCCGGATCCAGGCACGTCCCGATCCAGAAGGAGACGTTTTAAGGCCACAAATATGTCGTTTGGGGAGATGTTGGAGATGGTCGACATCATGAGGAAGTCCGACTATGATGGAAAATATGGGCCTTACCCCAACCCCAACATCCGAAAAAGGCCAAGATCATGGCGAAAGTGGTCAGGAGTCTTGAGAGGAATTTCGGGGTACGAAGATCAAAAGATCAGCTCAGGAAGCGGTGGTCGGACCTGAAGTTGAGAGAGCCAGAGCAGTACCGAAAGATCCGGAGAGTGCTGCAAAAAAGTAAGCAGTTGTGCTGTGTTCCTATTCTTTCTGTCTTTATTCCGTTCGTTCTGCTCCATATGCTTTTATTAATTGTAACGTTTAAAAGGGCAACTTTAATGTTCATGGGCCCATTA